>NW_017534687.1:6132-17496 GCF_001853355.1 Bactrocera latifrons
TATTATATATGATTTAATATAATTTAACAGTAAGAATTCTTGCTAGTTACTTACTCAATAAACATTTTTTGGAACAAAAAAAACAAATAATTTGATTTTCATATGATTTTCGGTGCATTTTGGATTTTTAAGGGCCTAGGGGCACACCTTACCCTTATCCGATTGACACCAAATTCCATAGAGCTCTTTTTTTCATAGAATGGAACCAAACTGAAGGGTAGCCCACGAAAAATTATTAAAAATTGTAAAAAGTGTTATATAAGAGCTACCCTAATGTACAATACATATATGTTATTTTCATACGGTTTTTTTTCTTTGCTTATGATGTCGTAGCTTATATTGAGCAATTTTTTTGGAATAGGTTTTGTGTTATAACACAACGGTAAGCATTTACCGGTTTTTACCGGAAAATAAACCGATGATGAAACCGTTTTCTTGATTTTTTTTTTAATTTATTTTTTTGCGCAGAAGCTCATTTCACAAAAATGTATACTTAAAATATAGGAAACATGGCTATTATGATTATCTCTGGATTTATCTTACAATAAAATATTTTGTTTTACTGTTCAGACGAATTATTATGAGATGTTTTTCGACAATAGTTATCTACTTTGATCCACTCATTATCAAAAATAATTTCCAATTTGTCTATGAATAAGTTAACTAAAACGCTTATAAATATTCAGCATATTTATTTATATCAAAAAGATATACTTAAATCTTTAGATAACAGCAATTAATTTCATTCTGTAAGTAAAATTTAAAATAGTTAATATAAATGTATAAATTAAATTATGTAAATTTATAATTTAATAAGAGGTGTGTTCAAAAAGTATCACGACTTTTGTGTTTTTTCAAAAATGATTTATTTATTCATGAATATCTATTTTGTCCCCTTCAAAGTAATCCCCATGAGATATTATACACTTGTGCCAACGGTTTTTCAATCCTCAAAGCACTTCAAAAAATATTTTTTTTACCTTCTTCAGCTCCTCCTTCGATGCCGTCTTTATCTTAGGGAACAAGAAAAAGTCACAGGGGGCCAGATCTGGGGAATACGGTGGTTGCGGCATCATTAGTGTGTTGTTTTTGGCCAAAAAGTCGCACACAAGCAACGATGTGTGAGCAGGGCCGTTATCGTGGTGCAAAAGCCAATTTTTGTCACATCTTCTCGGCCTTCTGAGAACATTTTGTACCACCGATAAACGTTGCTTCGGTCCAAGGTAGCTTCTCCGTATACCACAGCGGTATGCATCCGGGCACTTAATTTCGTTTTTCACTCAAAATTTGATACAGGTCCTTTGATGAATTTTTTTGAATAGGTAAAAATCGAAGATGATCCAAAACACGTGCAAGCAAAGCAACTGTCAACAAGTAAATGAACATTCAAAATGGTCGAGCTTGTCGGCATAAGTGAGAGACATGAGTACCAACATAACGCCATAAAAAATTCGAAATTCGAATATACGTAACCCGCGAAAATTCAAAACTTTTCGATACTTTTTGAACACACCTCGTATGTAAAGTGTTAGTGGGTTGAAATATAACCCGCAAACAAAACAAGCGAAAAACTAAAAAAGTTTGGTGACAAAACGTTCAGTGAAGTGAGAGAGAGCAGAGTAAAAAAATAATATACACCTACTATATACATATGTATATAAATATAAAGTGATAGTGGAGTGACATACGGATATAACCTACAAACAAGAGGAAAACAAAGTCATACAAAAAATACAAGCTATAACACCAACAACAAAAGGTCTGGAGAACTGGAGAAACAAGAAAAACAAGGACAGGCACAAGCATAGGTAAAGCATAAGCACGGGCACACATACAGGCATACGCACAAGGCCCACACATTCAGATACATATTATCCCCAAAAGCCCTGACGGAAAACAAAATGAGCTGTATTGTTTCCCTTCAATTTTTATATTATATACATATTATATATGTATGGTTAAATCTCAAAAAATTAAATTTGCGGCCTGACCAAATTTGCGGTCGAAAAAGTAGTTGAAACCGTTACCAAACTGATTTCGGTTAAAACATACTCAAATCCATATACAAATTCCAAAATATATATTATATGTATGTACATATACATACATACATTCTAAAAGCAGAATATCATTAAATTTTCGCGCGGTTTCTTCGTGCCGCGAACAAACATATATATATATTATCCCCAACCGCGCGAAAATTTTATGATATTCTGCTTTTAGAATGTATGTATGTATATGTACATACATATAATATATATTTTGGAATTTGTATATGGATTTGAGTATGTTTTAGCYGAAATCAGTTTGGTAACGGTTTCAACTACTTTTTCGACCGCAAATTTGGTCAGGCCGCAAATTTAATTTTTTTAATTTTTATATATATATATATATATATCTACGGGCGCATACAATACACATATATACAAAATCCTCTAAAAAATATAGGGTCGATATCGGGTGCAACTTAAAGACAATAATAAAAATAACATAAAACGTTTTTTAACCTACTTAAATATTTGTACTTAAGTGTATAAGTCCACATTGCCATAAATTTTGTTAGAATTTTTATTAAAATATGTGTTTATACTTCAGTGGTTAGAACAAGGGTGAGAAAATGTGTAAGTACAATAAAGTTCAGTTACAATAAAATTTCTTTTTAAATACATCAGAGTTGCATGTATATATACGTTGTTATATGCAGGACTGCATTTCAACACGCCTCCTCAACGTTCATATGCATGCATATTACAAAGCAATACAATTCATTAATTAATTTAAACCTAGCATCTTTGTTAGCTTTTCGTGGCTAGGCCTTGATTAGTTTTTCGTCAAAATATTAGCAATTATGTCACTGCGGCAACAATATTTGAAATCGTTGGCTATTACTCGATAAATATCCCTTATGTAATGATTACGTAAGTGCCATGCATTCGGCCTCGGTGCTGCTGAGAGCTACTGTTGATTGTTTCTTTGATTCATATGAGAAAACCCTTCCAGCAATTATGAATGCGTACTCCGTATATGATTTACGCTCGCTGCTATCGCCGCCCCAATCTGCATCGACAAAGCATTCGATTTCTTTTCCAGTGCTATAATACCGCAATCGCATGTCTTGAGTATTACACAGGTAACGCAATATCCTGATAGCTGCAGCCATATGCTCTGAATGTGGATCGTTGTTTCGTTGCGCAAGTTTACACACTAGGGTGGGCCGATTCCGGACTTTTTTCGATTCGGGATTTCTAATAGTGCGGAAAAGTTGCCTTAGTACTTCCTGATTCCAATGCAACTTTTTGTTTCGAGATCGGACTGCATCTTCAACCCCAACTCCGGCTTTGAAATTTCGGAAATTCGCCTAAAATCGTGAAGTTGTGTACCTAGCGCCTGAAATACGCATCTCATGGCAAAACGTATAAAACAAAAGTTATGTTGGTTGGTTGGGTTGGGCTTGGGAGGAACCCGAAGAGCAGTCACCTCCACGCGGTGGGTTCTGGGTGACCAATACAGGTTAGCTGAGAGCTGCAACAATTTTCACCTTGCGCTGTGGCCCGCATTGTTTTATACATTTTGTCATGAGATGCGTATTTCAGGCGCTAGGTAGACAATATCACGATTTTAGGCGAAATTCCGAAATTTCAAGGCCGGAGTTGGGACTGAAGATGCAATCCGATCTCAAACCAAAATGTTGCATTGGAATCAGCAAGTACAAAAGCAACTTTTCCGCACTATTAGAAATCCCGAATCGAAAGAAGTCTGGAATCGACCCACCCTATTACACACTGAGTGCAAAATATCTGGTCGCGTACATACTGCTAATTACATCAGTGAACTTCAGCATCTGGTTGGCCTTCTTACATTTACTCGCATTACAATTTACTTGATGTCCCGTATCTCGTGGAGTAGCGATTGGTCGACAGTTTTCCATATTACATTCGCTTAACATCTTTTGTAAATATGATTTTTGCCTAACGCATATAGACCCAGTTTCACTATCGCGATCAGTTTCCATACTCAAAATATATTGTACTGGTCTTTTGTTAACTAACTTAACTTCTTTCGAAACGTCATTCTTTATTTGTTGCATTTGTTTGTGGTCAGAGCACGCTATAAGTAGATCGTCGACATATACTGCTATAATATTGATGCGACCACCATAGTGTTTTACATACACACACGCTTCGCTTTTACATGGTTAGAATCCTAAACTTTTTGAAATGCCGGCCAACTTTAGGGTCCATTGCCGCCCAAACTGCTAAAGTCCATAAAATGCCCTTTTCAACTTTACAAATGATTTGGATAACGTTTATCTACAAACCTAGTTGTTTGGCTGATATATTTCATCACACAACTCGCTGTTGAAATATGCTGTTGAAGCGTCTAATTGGTGGAGATATAAAACATACTCCGCTGCAATCGCAAAAATCATTCTTATTCTGGGTGTGCTTGGAAAAATAAAACATATGCCTCCAGATGCTCGTGCGTAGCTCTGTCGTGTTTCAAATTGTTTGTCGCTTTTATCGACACAGAATACTCCCCACATATAATTGGGACCCCATTCTGGTAAATATGGTATGTACAGCTGCATTACCAGAAAAATCGTTACTTTTATGGGAGCAATCACTCTGTGGCAGGAAGTGAAAGAATTTCTTACTACCCAATATGAAATTGCAGAAAGGGTAGATAAAAAACTTGTCACAACGAGAAACATTCAAAATTCATTCAATGTTACATATAACAAATTATCCAAACCCAAGGCAGCGCAAACGTAAAAAGAGCAACAGGTTTAATTGCAACAACAAATTCTAAAAAYTGCAAGAAGCACCATGCTGCTCAAAGGCGGTAAAAACCCAATCGCTACATACCGAAAATCACGGTAGGGTACCATTACCCACAGCAGTTGTCTCCATTGACCACCGAGGAGAACTGTTTAAACTCAGAGCCTTAATAGACCAAGGATCACAACGATAATTTATAGCGTCTAGGGCACAAAACAGGCTTCAGTTGCCAACAAAATTGAGAAATTTTGAAATCACGACACTCGCCTTAGGTCACTCTCGCACCTCTGCAATACAGCAGTTTCTGAGTATGGAAAGTTCGATCTGCTTATTAAAAATGTTACCGGCACTCACTTTAGTTTCCAGTTGGAGCGAAAATGGTTTTTTTTTTTCGATGCGTGTATCCGCGCGGATGAAGAACAAAAGAGGCTCCACGCCGTCCGCCAGTCCCTGTTGTTAATTGTGTGCTGGTGTCCTCGTGTGTGGTGTGACGGTATGGTGTAGATGATGATGTGGTGGGCATCATGCCGATGTGTTGAGAATGAGGTGTGTAGTGTGGGAGGAAAATATGATGCGCATGATGCCAATGTGTTGAGTATGGTGTRTGTAGTGTGGGGTGAAGTTGTGGTGTGTATGTGTGAGGTGTAGCTGTGTTATATTAATAGGGGGTGCTCAGAAACTCATTTAGCCATCCAGGCCCCCCTAAACGACTATTTAGCCTAGAAGGCGCTGAAGCTGTTGCAGCGTTGCCACAACGCTGCTCAGCCCCGTAGACTGACGAGGTGGTGATCCAGGCTTTCGACGCCACAACGAGGTTTCGCTTCGCTGGGGTGCGCCACGAGCTGCGGATTGGAATCGGGGTATGCGGCCGCGATGGATGGGTGGCCGATTCAGTTCGCGTGCCGCGCTGCGATGGAGCAGCGTGTGATGCGGCCTGTGGCATAATTGGCACAGCCCTCGTCACTCACACTCCGGAGTCATATGCGTAGGTGACAGGCAATTGTGGCAATGCCCATGTGCCTGGGCAACTTGTTGCCGTTGAACGGGTCGCATACCCCTAAATATCTCACAATGCTGCAGGCGATGTGGGGGTCGACAGATGGGGCACCTCAGGGTCTCCGACGTCCGTGATTGGCGTGGTGGTGGTCGAGTGCCACTACGAGGTGCGGATGGAGGAACCGGCACGGTTGCCGGTACAAGTGCCGGCGTTACTGCAACCACAGTTCGGGGCGCTGGTATAATCCCGGTTCGGGGCGCATTGGTAGCCCGAGCGGTTAGTGTGGTTGTGACTGGCGTATCTACTTCCATAGTAATCTGTTTAGAAAATATTGTTGATTATTAATCTATCAWACAATGAGATATGGGCCATGGTATTGAACGACCGTTTTTTGTTAGTTTTCTTTGTTATTTTTCGACAGTTTATTCTGTTATTGGCGTATTTCTCGGTTTAGTGATAAATTTTGTGATTTTATTATATCGCTATTTGATCGGTTTCGTTTTTGCGCTTTTCGGATTCGCGGTCGTCGATGCTTGGTAAAAAGCATATCTTCACGAGCGGTCTGTTAGTCTTCCGTTTTGCGTACGGAGATCCACGACTCGTATGTGACCGTCGGAGCCATAATGTAGCTTYTCTATGCGGCCAAGCCGCCACTCGGTAGGGGGTAGACAATCATCATGAATGAGGACACAGTCTCCAAGTTTAGGTGCTTGTTCAGGAGTCTTCCAGCGGTATCGTTTGTGGAGATCCTTTATGTATTCGTTATTGCATCGGCGGCTGAAATCATGATGGATAACTTTAATTCGTTCCCATCGATTTAATAGTGATAGCGACTCCACGCCTGGCTCAGGAATGGTCAGGATGGGTGCTCCTTTTGGAAAATGCCCTGGAATTAAGGCAGTGAAATCTGAGGGGTCTTGCGAGAGTACTGTGAGTCGCCGTGAATTGAGAGCGGCTTCAATTCGATTTAATAACGTCGTGAACTCTTCGTAATTGAATTTATAATTTCCAGCTACCCGTTTGAAATGGGATTTGAAGCTTTTTACAGCTGATTCCCATAACCCGCCCATCTGAGGAGCGCTTGGGGGTATAAATTGTCAATTGATAATTTGAGGGGCGTACTTTTGTACGATGTCGGGTGACACGTGATTTAGGAAATCCACAAATTCCTTTTCTGTGGCTCGTTGAGCTCCAATGAAAGTTTTGCCATTATCACTCATAACTTTACGTCGAGCAATGAAGCGAGCAAATGGCGCGAGAAAAGCCTCCGTCGTCAGATTACTACATAGAACATGGTGTACTGCCTTTATCGTGAAACATACAAAGACAGCCACATAGCCTTTCATGAGAGTGGGAGACCTTAACATAGACGCCTTTACGTGGAAAGGTCTAGCCAAATCAACACCTGTTGTGGTGATAGGTAGAGCGAATTTGCAGCGTTCCGGTGGAAGTGCTGCCATAATCTGCGTTCGCATCTTCTGTTTGTGTATAGTGCAAATCTTGCACGTGAAGATGCACTTCTTGATTTGCGGCTTAAGACGGGGGACAATATATAATACTCTTGGCGTACCATATGTTGCATGAGGCGATGTTCGGCGTGTAGCATTAAGATGTGGATGTAGTTGAGGAATAATGTGGCAAATGGTAACTTATCGGGAATTATTATGGGGTGGCGTTCGTTGTAAGTTAGGCTCGACTTAGCAAGCCGACCATTGGCACAAAGCAGACCTTTCGTGTCCAGAAATTGGTTTAGAACTAAGAGTGAGCTCTTTTTGTCAATCGGCTTCGTTTCTCTTAGTAGTGAAATATCGCGGCTGAAGTAGCGCGCTTGTGTATATGCCATTAGTGCGACCTTTGCTTTTTGTAACTCTAGGTGCGTCACTGTGTACAATTTATAACAAAAAAGGAGTTTGATAACATACTTAAATATGTGTACATATGTAAGCGTATTGTCCATCCATATGTAGATAACTTACTGCTTCAAAGTCCACATTGGCATATTTCCCGCAATACCCCTTGATTTTTGATCAACAAAAACAAGCCGGATTGTGTAAAAACCCAAAGCCTAAAACATATGTACATACATGCAAGTTAACGGCAGCAGCCACACAGACACGTTACGACAAATGTAAAAAAATTGTGTCTTTCCACAGTATTACTGCTTGGTTAGCAGAATACTTCAAGTAATAAGAAATTAATACATCATTTGTTTTGATAAGTAAGCATAAGTCAATATTCCATTATTTGTTGTTGGAAATTTAATTTAATTTTTCATCACTTAATGCAATGACAAAGYATCTTTAGTAATAAGCCGTTACATATAGAATTGTAAGAATATAAATATAAGTGAATTGACTACTAAAGACCAGAAGGTATTCAAAGGATATTCAGAAGGTGACCAGCGAGCACCGGAGTACCGACTCAAACCAACACGTTGCGTTTCCTTTCTACCGCGCGTAGTGGAAAACATTTTTTTCCATACTTCCCACGAAGGGAAGTTAATTGGCGCCCAACGTTCAAGGCTCGTGTTAATCGTATAAAGGGAGAGAAATGTATCCATAGTGCCGGAACGGTCGCGATTAGTGAACACCAGTACCAAAACCAGTAAACGTACATAAACCTCCTGCGAGAGATAGTACAAATGCGAATAAAGCATCAAAAAAATTAAAAAAAAAACAAGTATCCCAAAAATAGGGAGAAAAGTTAAAACACAAAAAAAAAAACTAAAACAAATGCCAGTGAAAACTCCGCACCAAAATTACAAAAACGGAAAGAGTGACTTAAATCACAAAAGACAAAAGTAAAGTGAAAAATAAAAAACATCATTAGGCATCGCACACCAAGCAGCGGCGTAGCCATCGAGGGAAACCAAAGGACGAAAAATTCATCACAAACCAAAGGCCACAAGAGAAACAGCGGTAGCAGCAAATGCAAGAACTAACAGCAGCAGCAACAACAACATAAAGTTAGTTNAAAAACGTACAAACAATATAACAAATATTGTCAATAAAATGTTAAATACCATAAAAATGGATGAAGACACTATAACAGAAATTATGATAAATTTACAAAACAGAATAAGATTGATCAAAGAAGAATTAATAAATATAAAATATGCCATCCAATGGGCAAAACAAAATATAATACACTCAATACTTTTAAGCATTGATGAAGTTAAATTTTCTATTAATAAACTAAAGGAGGAACAAATGCCTTTAAAACTGGCGAAGAGGCACTGAAATTCTCAAAGATAAATGTACTAAGCAAAGATATGACGATTTTATATATCACAAAAATTCCGTTAACTTTTTATGAAACATTTAAAAAAATAATTATAAGACCTGTAAAGCAAAAAAAAAAACAATTATGTAATTATAACGGTCTATAAAGAAATTCTTAAAGAAAAAAATAAAATCTACGGAATTAAAAATGAATGTGAAAATTTTAACGAAATAGCAATTTGTAAAGAAATTAATCTAATAGATCGAAGTAAAGACGATTGTATAAGTAGAATAGTAAATAGCTTAAATTCCACGTGTACCATAACAAACGGGAATCACGTGCCCACAATCGAAGAAACAAAAACTGGAATAATATCGCTGAACAAATTTAATGGAAAAATAGAAGCCGATGGGAAAACTAAAGAAATAAATGGAACACATGTCATAATATTTTACAACTCAACAATCAAAATTAACAATCAAGTATTTAGCAATATCGAAGCAAAAACAATTGAAGCCATTCCCGCAATTTTGCAACCAGCCCCAATAGAAAAAGAACCTATTGAATTGCTATCATTGGGAGCTTTAAAAGAATTACACCTCACCAAAATCAAGCGGATTCTCTTAAGAAAGCTACACTATCTATTGGCAGCCTGACGTCGGTAGCTTTAACTACCACTATAATAATTTTTATCTTATTAAATAAAATAAGATTGAAATAAAATATATAGAAAAGGGGGCAATAAGACCTAACACGAGCCAAATAGTTACCCCCCCAGAAGAAACTCATAATATTCCAAATTATATAAAGTTTAATGACCTACCTTTATATTGAGGAACGAGGAGGGGAGGAGTTAACACAGCACTTCAGAAAATTCCCACCATCGGTCAGTAACTCAGTACGAAACTCGAAACCCAGCAATAGGAAAAAAAGAGTTTGATAACATACTTAAATGAGTGTACATATGTAAGTGTATTGTCACCTCCATATGTAGATAACTTACTGCTTCAAAGTCCACATTGGCATATTTCCCGCAATACCCCTTGATTTTTGATCAACAAAAACAAGCCGGATTGTGTAAAAACCCAAAGCCTAAAACATATGTACATACATGCAAGTTAACGGCGGCAGCCACACAGACACGTTACGAMAAATGTAAAMAAATTGTGTCTTTCCACAGTATTACTGCTTGGTYAGCAGAATACTTCAAGTAATAAGAAATTAATAYATCATTTGTTTTGATAAGTAAGCATAAGTCAATATTCCATTATTTGTTGTTGGAAATTTAATTTAATTTTTCATCACTTAATGCAATGACAAAGYATCTTTAGTAATAAGCCGTTACATATAGAATTGTAAGAATATAAATATAAGTGAATTGACTACTAAAGACCAGAAGGTATTCAAAGGATATTCAGAAGGTGACCAGCGAGCACCGGAGTACCGACTCAAACCAACACGTTGCGTTTCCTTTCTACCGCGCGTAGTGGAAAACATTTTTTTCCATACTTCCCACGAAGGGAAGTTAATTGGCGCCCAACGTTCAAGGCTCGTGTTAATCGTATAAAGGGAGAGAAATGTATCCATAGTGCCGGAACGGTCGCGATTAGTGAACACCAGTACCAAAACCAGTAAACGTACATAAACCTCCTGCGAGAGATAGTACAAATGCGAATAAAGCATCAAAAAAATTAAAAAAAAAACAAGTATCCCAAAAATAGGGAGAAAAGTTAAAACACAAAAAAAAAAACTAAAACAAATGCCAGTGAAAACTCCGCACCAAAATTACAAAAACGGAAAGAGTGACTTAAATCACAAAAGACAAAAGTAAAGTGAAAAATAAAAAACATCATTAGGCATCGCACACCAAGCAGCGGCGTAGCCATCGAGGGAAACCAAAGGACGAAAAATTCATCACAAACCAAAGGCCACAAGAGAAACAGCGGTAGCAGCAAATGCAAGAACTAACAGCAGCAGCAACAACAACATAAAGTTAGTTCTAAGTAAAACCTATATTTATTAATTAAATGGGAAATAAATATTAAATATGAAAAATTGTTTCACTGTGTGTATTGCAAAACCAATAATCTTGCCACACACATTTATCCATGTTTAAAAAAGAAATAAAAAATAAAAAATTTTAAATATTATCTTAACAACATACATTATATTAGTCAAATATATACAAACTATATTACATTATCCAAAAAATTTTAAATGAAGGCTCAATCAGCCAAATAATAAAATATTTTGAAACCGCGATTCACCACCGCAAGATGGACCCTCCGGTTTATAACAAAAACTCAATTCTGCGAATCTGAACTCCAGACCCTCCAGAATAAAAGAGTCTCCTTTCCTAGAAAGGAT
>NW_017534687.1:17701-21623 GCF_001853355.1 Bactrocera latifrons
GTTGCATTATTGCCATTATTGTAAAGGCAACCATAAATATGAAAGTTGTCCCTATTTAAAGGGAAAGAAAGGAAAATTTAGTTAATCAAAAATGGCTTTAAGTAGCGAAAATGAGACCTTAGTCGCAAGACTAATTGCCGCAACGAACGCATCTCTTAGTTTAGAAATATGTGAAATGCGCAGGCAAATAGAARACTTAACAAAGTCTACAACAATAACTGATTATAAACCTGAAGTAATAAATTCAGAGATTCGCTGTGACGAATCCCTAGAAGTAGTAAAGTCCTTACCAGAATTTGGGGGAAAACAGAACAAATACGTTAGCTGGGGAGAATCGGCTAACAATGCAATGAGTTTATACGTAAGAGGCAGCCGTAGGTATTTTGCTGCTTTGACCATATTWAGAAATAAAATKACTCACGATGCTAWTGAYATTTTGTCCAACCACGGAACAGTTTTAAATTTTKATGCTATTTTAGCACGATTAGATTTCGCTTACGCCGATAAGCGACCAGCTCACATAATTGAGCAAGAAATGAGTATTCTGCGTCAAGGCAATTRCTCCATAATTGAATATTATAATAAGGTTAATGAGAAATTAACCTTGTTAATAAACAAAACCATAATGACTCACGGATCAGATAGTACCGTAACTAAAGAATTTAATGCCAAAARTCGTCGGGATGCCTTACGCACATTCTTAAMGGGGCTAAACGGAATCTTAGCWAACATATTATTTTCACTATCGCCAAACGATTTACCAAATGCTTTGGAAAGAGCACAAGAATTAGAATCTAACRATATGCGAGYGACCTTCGCATTAMAATTTGTTTAATAACAACAGATTCARTAACGGTAATTTCAATAATAATTTACGGTTCCAACAAGTCCAGCCACAAAGGAATTACAGTGAAAGCTCGCTAATCCGAACGGTGTGTAGTCCGAATTATCCAGTAATCCGAAATTAATAAAGTACGCGTTGCATACTCTATAGTCCGCATTGATTGCCGCTCTCTAATCCGAATTTTAATTTTGCTATCCTTTTGTAGCGTAGGTGCGCATATTTGTTTTTACATACATAAGTGCAAACAATGTAGAAGGCCTGTTTCAACGTGTTCTCGAAGTGTGAATGGAATTTTACAACTAACGGGACATCATTTGATATGCATACACATGTATGTATGTACAAATGAATGCATGTTCAATGATATATTTTGTCACATCACATCAATTTWAATTACAATATGGCAAAAATACGTGCACATAAAACATTATCACTAGCTGATAAGATTAAAAWAATACGAGAGATAGAAAAATTTTAGCAGATAAATATGGKGTAGGAACTTCTACAATTTGTGACATAAAAAAAGTTCCGAAAATATTAGGAGATATAGAATCCGAATTATGTCATAAAGTATCTCACAAAAATAAGTTAATTGTATACATACCTCTTTTATAAGATTTGCTGAGAATTCTGATGAAAAGCTTTTGAAGCAGCGCAAAACACTCAAAACGGATTAGTACGAARAGTTTGAGCAAAAATTACATGCTTGGAGTTTTACGACAAAAGGCAAAATAACTTTGTCAGAAAATGTATAACAATGAATCGTTTAAAGCTAGCGATGGATAGTTTCAAAAGTTTAAGAAACGATTTTCTGTGCGAAACTTAAAAATATGCGGAGAGTCTTTATCTGCTAGACCAGATCTTGTTCCTGCTTTTCAAAATGAGCTCTACAATGTAATTGGTGCTGAAAATTTGTTGGACGACCAAATTTATAATGCTGATGAGTCTGGACTTTTTTGGAAAATGTTTCCAGACAAAACTTTAGTGCATTTTAAAGAAGAATCAGCTCCAGGCACCAAAATGAGCAAAGAGAGAATCACCTTCTTATGTTGTGCTAATAAGACTGGAAGTCACAAACTACAGATTGCAGTGGTTGGTAAATCMAAAAACCCTCGGTCATTTAAAAAACAAAGGTTGATTGAATATCATCAAAAAATGCATGGATGACAACATATATTTTTACTGAATGGTTTTTCAAATCGTTTGTACCACAGGTAAAAAAAACTATCAGACTGAAAATAATTTGSCGAAAAAAGGTCTATTGATATTGGATAATGCAACATGTAGGGAGCCGTTGGCATCTGAATGTGGACAATATAAAACTATGTTTCTCCCTCCAAATTGTACTAGCATTATCCAACCTATGGATCAAAATGCGGTACGCCTGACTAAACTTTATTACAAAAAAGACCTCTTGTGTGAATWGGTCAATTCTGAATCAGACAGTACTGACATTTTTTTGAAACAATTCAGTATGTACGACGCTTGTGAATTGCTTAAGCGATCTTGGAACAGGATATCGGATTCCACTCCTGTTGGAAAAATATTCATACCCAGAAATATTCATTACCGGAGAGTGACCTTTAGGCTCGTTTTGAAGAAATTGAAGAATTTCGTGCAATCACAAATTTATTTCGCCGCCATACTGACGTGGAACTTTCTGAAGATGAAGTTCTTGGCTGGATTAATGACTCTGGCAGTAGTGTGGTTGCGTGTAGTAGCTCAGAATTGGTTACAGAAGACGAAGAAGCAGAATCTAATATGATTAATATATGATATGAAATCGTGAAGCTGTAAAAGCTTTAAATATAAGTATAGATTGGGCAAAGCAACGAGGCATAGACACTGATCAAATATTAGTACTCAAGGAAATGCGTAATAAAGCTTTGGAAGCATGTGTATTGAAACATAAACAAACTTGTATCACAAATTTCGTTAAAAAAACATCATAATAAATAAGGTGTAAGCAATATTCTTTCTTAAAAATATAATAATAAATAAAATTAGTTCTGAAATACTATCCCGAGTTTTATTTTCGAATGGCGTCATCGTATGTGAAATAAAATACATATATGTATAGAATATCCACTAATCCGAATATTTCGCTGATCCGAATTGGGGTGTGCAATCATTAATTCGGTTTAGCGAGCTTTCACTGTACAACCAAAAAATGAGTTATCAGAATAACCAACCACGACCTACACTAATGGATGTCGAATCAAGCATCCATACACGCAACCGCATGTTGCAAAAGCCAACAACCTTTAACCAAAACAATTTAGAAAAAAGGCCACATGGAAGTACACAACAGAATGTGCAGCCACCGACTAAGACATAGCGCATTAACAATATTAAGGAGGATCATTTTTTAGGCCAAAATTGACTCTGCCATATATTTTTCTAAATGACAGGGTTACCGGTCAAAATTTTAAAATATTAATAGATACGGGAGCAACTAGTTGTTATATTAAATCAGGAATATACAAAAATAAAAATAAAGTAGGCATACAAAAGAGAGTAAAAACAATTAATGGTTTTTCGATAATACGCTATTATCACATTATAACATTATTCGGTAAAAAAAACAAATATTCTACGAAATCGATAATTTGGAAGCAGACCTATTAAAAGGATACAAATTTTTAAGTTGATAATAAATAATGAAAAACAGGAGGATATATTTAACTTAGGATGTGAATATGAGCATCAAATAAGTAAGGATAAATTAAAGATCGAGGAGGACGAAATTACTTTGRAAGCAAAGACTTCTAAAGCGCCAGCCGACGGAAATACCGGCAAATTAAATAAAAAATATATTGTGGAACAAAGAAGTTCTACAACGCCAGCCGATGATAATACCGGCAAATTAAATAAAATATATATTGTGGAACAAAGAAATTTTATAACGCCAGCCGATGATAATACCGGCAAATTAAATAAAAAATATATTGTGGAATATATATAAAAAATTAAAGAAGGAAGGTGAGGAGTCATTTTTTGTGAAAATTCCAAAGCATGGATTTGTAGTGCGAGTCGTAACCTTCCTTTTGATAACGTTGGTTTGATAAAAAAAAAAAA
>NW_017534687.1:23103-24463 GCF_001853355.1 Bactrocera latifrons
ATCGACATTCTCTTTGTTGAATCGCTTCGCACGGCTCTGGCTTACTTGCTCTGGTGTTCGCAGTGACAAATTTTTGTGGCGTTTCATGAACGCCAACTGCCAAYYHTWRSTCGCCTGTTGATTGTCGTTCCATGGATCCGGATACGACGCGCGAACTTTCCGAGCAAATTCACACGCGAGCTTACGAAGCTCCATCAAAATAATTCCATAGTTGATGTCGCTGGCCTGGAGAATGTAGCTTATCAGCGCCTTCTCTTGTTCGATGTTGAAGATCTGAAATAAAAAAAAGTATTTATTATTCGATGGCTTTCAGCCAGCAAATTCTTCATTACATCGGCATTGGCAGTAGAAACGTCGATGCTCGCACCATCAAATGCTGCAATATAACGCATCAGGTTGGTCCTCGGAATTTTGTGTGCCGTCGCAGATTGTCGAACGCTGTTGTGATGTATTTTCACCGACTTGATCGCCTCCAAAATGTTTTCGAAATCAACAATTTTCTCTTGTTTGGGATAGTACCGCGGCATAACGACTAAAAAAAATTTTTCGGAGCACGATACTATCAGGAACTGTTGTTAAAATTCTGCACGAAAAATCACTTATACACGTCAAATATATGAACACAATGTAAATTCGTGCAWAATTTCTTTTGTGTGTCGAAGGCTAAAGGCTCAACTAATATTATAAACATATTTACCTGGATGACTTTATTGGAAAATGTGAAAAAAATCAACTATACACAGAGTTGAAAAAAACTTTCGGAGTGTCGAATTTCTTTTTGTTGTCGCAGAGAGGTTATAACACGTGTTCACAACTCGAGTGCTATATAGAAACTGAGCTTAGTATGAGACGAGCCGATGACAGTTGGTTGCAGCTGTCAACCTATACTTGGGATTCCCCATGTGCCCAACATTCCCCACCTTCCCCTAATATTGTGGAACAAAGAAGTTCTACAACGCCAGTCGACATAATCGAAGATGAAATTGAAAATTTAAGAGAAGAAATTAGATATGAAATATATCAAATACATTCTTCAATAGATATGAATTTACCGTTTCGAATGGATATAAAAGCGGAAATAACGACAATAGTTGAAACTCCTATATGGAGTAAACAATACCCATATCCCCTTTCGGCTAATTAATTCATAAACGAAGAGGTAAAAAAAATGATGGAAGATAAAATAATAAGGCCAAGTAAGAGCGCATATAATTCACCAATTTGTGTTGTACCAAAAAAGGTGTAAATGAAGACGCCGAAATTACGAATGGTAATTGATTATAAAAAATTAAATGAAGTAACGAAATCAGATAAATATCCAATTCCGGATAGCAATATAATACTTTCAAATTTAGGAAGT
>NW_017534687.1:25538-39159 GCF_001853355.1 Bactrocera latifrons
AACGGATGTTCTTAGGCTACCCAGAGGATACTTGGTCAAGGACCGGAAGTCGTGAGCTGCTTGAGTCATATGTAAAAGAATCGTTTCTGGCCACTCCCACGTGAATGGCGATGAGAAAACTTTCCTCACTTGCGTGAACTTCTACACATATGTATATGCTTACTACTTGAAATATCTCAGACGTAAATATAGACCGAATAATTTAACGCTTGTGACTTTATCATTAAAAACATAAAGAAAATCGATTAAGGCAGATAAGCCAAATAGATAACATAAAGTTGTAGATTAGTAAGGTAAAAAAGCACAAGTGATAGGTTTAGTCAATAATCTGATAAATCGCTTTGCTTGAAAAGCAACAGGTGATTATCAGCACCATTTGTTGTGATCATTATAAAACTTATAGAGAGTGGAAACCGTCTCCAAACTATGTAAAACTGTCACGAAAGGTATTCGTTTATTTTATTTTAGYTTGAGCCTTCTCACATATGATTATAATTTTTGTAGTTGGAACGATAAGCTTTCAATTTGGGCTCTGCGACAGATACTCTATTTTGCCTTCGTTCGCTACCAGAGTATACCTTTCAGTTCTATTACAATGTGGAAGGAAAGACACTTATATTGATCGTAATAAATAATCAATAATCGATTTGTCATTTCTAGCTGTCTTTGATCACTCTTGCCGAGAATTACAGCCAATTGCAACATTGAATTCGAAGTAGGAAAACTTAACTGGACTTGTCTCAGTGGATATGTTAGCGTAAGGTCGAAGGGCGGGTGCAGCTATTCTCTTTAAAGATATTGTATTGCTTGCTTGATTCGCTACTCTGTAAAATTTAGCGAATTGAAGACGCCTTTATGTTTATTCGTATATTATTCCTTATATCAACTTAATGAAATTGTCAAAGATTTGACGGAAGATTTGTTGATATTCAATCGGTCCATCCATCGACCAAACAATCCATTTTATAACAGGGGAGAGAAAGAAGCCCCAAATAGACCAAATGATAATGGTTTGTTGTGATCTTACGAAATCGCATGGCACCATTTAGAAGGCTAACATAGGCGTAAACCTGCCAGTAACTATCTATGATCAAACCGATAATAATTTGTGAATGAATTAATAGCATAACATGGAGGGGAAAGTAGTGGTGATAGAAGCTAAAAACATCATAACTAAATTGTTATAAATTTAGAATAAGAAAATATATTTAATTTGCTCTTAAACTCCATATTTCAAACATATTTTTGGTCGTTTTGTTTTTGTTGTTGTTGCTTCTTGTGTGTTTTTGTGTTTAAAAATTATTTTGATTGTCCGTTGTTGTTCCGCATTGTTGTTTGTTGTTAGCTGGTTTTTGGCAGTAACTTGCTCTCTTTTTTTTCTTTTTTTTTCTTTTTTTGTAATTTTGTTTTTCGGTAATCTGTTTTGCTTATTTTCACATATTTATCTAGCGATTTGCCTTTGATGCAAACTCGAGTCATGTGACTGAATAAATTTAACTTTTATACAAGTAAGGAAGGGCTAAGTTCGGGTGTCACCGAACATTTTATACTCTCGCATGATAAAGTGATAATCGATATTTCAGGCGTGGTTGTGAACCGATTTCACCCATATTTGGTACATGTCAACATTAAGAAAATATTATGTACCGAATTTCATTGAAATCGGTCGAGTACTTCCTGAGATATGGTTTTTGGTCCATAAGTGGGCGACGCCACGCCCATTTTTAATTTTTAAAAAAGCCTGGATGCAGCTTCCTTCTGACATTCCTTCCGTAAAATTTAGTGTTTCCGACGTTTTTGGTTAGTCGGTTAACGCACTTTTAGTGATTTTCAACATAACCTTTGTATTGTTTTGTGTAACATGGTTATTATCCGATTTCTTTCATTTTTGAACTGTATATGGAAATGCCTAAAAGAAACGACTCCATACAGTTTGGTTGACATAGCTATAGTAGTTTTCGAGATATGTAGAAAAAAGTTAGTAGGGGGCGGGGCTACACCCACTTTCCAAAAAAAGAAAGCGTCTAAATATTCCCCTCCCTAGTGCGATCCTTTGTGCCAAATTTCATTTTAATATCTTTATTTATGGCTTAGTTATGACACTTTATAAGTTTTCGGTTTCCGCCATTTTGTGGGCGTGGCAGTGGGCCGATTTAGCCCATCTTCGAACTTAACCTTCCTATGGAGCCAAAAAATACGTTTACCAAGTTTCATCATGATATCTCAATTCTTACTCAAGTTACAGCTTGCACGGACGGACGGACAGACGGACAGACGGACGGGCGGACAGACAGACATTCGGATTTCAACTCTAATGTCACCCGGATCACTTTGGAATATATAACCCTATATCTGACTCTTTTAGTTTTAGGACTTACAAACAACCGTTATGTGAACAAAACTATAATTCTGTCTTTAGCAACTTCGTTGCGAGAGTATAAATAAAGATATAAATATGATTAAAGAAGGATCAATATTAGTCTCTGGAAATCATAGTGTAGATGACTCTGCCATAAATGGATTTTACCTTGTAACATTTGAAAAATATACCAACATTGATAATATAATTTATGAAAATATTGATACATGATTGTAATACTTGTGCTATTAATAATAATATACATTATATATAAGATTTTTAAAAAATCATACAAAACTAATAAGCAAAACAAGAACTAAAATTCCCAAATTGTAATATAACGCTACTGTTGAAAAAAATTACAATATATCAGAAAATGATATTGAATCGGGGACGATTCATCATAGAGAGGGGGGAGTTAYGGCAGCAGCCACACAGATACTTTACGACAAATGTAAACAAATTGTGTCTTCCCACAGTATTACTGCTTGGTCAGCAGAATACTTTAATAAATAAGAAATTAATATATCATTTGTTTTGATAATGAGAATAATTGGAAATTTAATGCTCTGGCATTTCATCACTTAATGTAATGCCAAAGCATCTTTAAGAATATAAATATAAGTGAATTGACTAATAAATCCCAAAAGGTATTCAGAAGATATTCAGAAGGTGACCAGCGAGCACCGGAGTACCGACTCAAACCAACACACCGCGCGTAGCGGAAAACATTTTTTTCAATAGTTCCCACGAAGGGAAGTTAATTCGCATATGTACAAAGTGCAGTGATCTCTAAAACGAGCGCTCATTAGCACATAATAAATAAAAGATCCACCTACAGGTATACCCTATAGGACATTTGGACATAAAATATATTCTTCTTCTTAATAGGCGCAGACACCGCTTTCGCGATTATAGCCGAGTTAACAACAGCGCGCCAGTCATTTCTTCTTTTCGCTACGTGGCGCCAATTGGATATTCAAAGCGTAAGCAGGTCCTTCTCCACCTGGTCCTTCCAGAGGAGTGGAGGTCTTCCTCTGCTTCCCCCGGCGGGTTCATCGACGAATACTTGCAGAGCTGGAGTGTTTTCGTCAATTCGGACAACATGGCCTAGCCAGCGTAACCACTGTCTTTTAATTCGCTGAACTMTGTCAATGTCGTCATATATCTCGTACAGCTCATCGTTCCATCGAATGCGATATTCGTCGCGGCCAACGCGCAAAGGACCATAAATTAATTATAAAATATATATAAGACAAATATATATAGAAAAATAAAACATATAAAATATTTCCGGTCAATAATAAATAACTAAATCAGATTTAAGCGATTAATTGTATATTTAATTTTAAAACTCTTATTAACGTAAAAAATTCGCGATTACATACATTAAATTCAATAAGTAAAGCGTTATCTTTATATCAATTTCGTTGAAAACTCTTATTTATTTACAAGAGTTCTCATCTAATCAAATACAAAAATACATACATATACGAAAATATTTTTGAAAACTCGGATAATCAAAAAGCTTTATTGATTTTATGAAACTCTTACATACAAAAAAAGTTTTCTATGCAACATTTTATATACGAAACTTTTTCTAAACATCTAAAAGTCTAGATTTCACTAAGACGTTTTAAATTATTCTACTCGTATACATCTTCTAAATGAGCTCAGATTAAAAAGAATCTAAAGCAATACAATCACCAAAAGTTCCGAAAATGATTTCAGAAGAAAGGGCCCATTTACACCTGCTGAAGCTACACGGTCAAAGCAAGGTGCTACAAAGCAAAAAATGCTAAAAGATATTTCTTATACAAAATTMATTGCTGAGAGTGAAAGTTTGATACGATACTGCACTCGATTTTCATCTTCACCGATTCAAGCCAATTCTGAATCGGCATTAGAAATAAAAAAAACTTTTTAGACAACTTTTGGACGCGTCTCCAAGCTGCATACGACGCAATCGTAGAATCTGATGATTCAGATCTACCGGAAAATTTTAAATCCTCGGCTTACACCAAGTATGAGCACTGCCTAGACCAGTTCGCAGACACAAAGGCAATGATTTCTGATCAGCTAAGGCTATTAAGAGCAATTGGACCTTCTCCACAACCGAGAGTAGAGCCGTCACAAAGACAAGCCCAAGAGACAAGTTCAGGCATTCACCTTAAAGTGCCGGTATGAGATACAGATATATGTCATGGTAGTTATGAACAGTGGCCGTCCTTACGGGACATGTTTACAGCTGTGTACATAAACCATCCTAAATTATCACAAGCGCAGAAATTATATCACCTGAGATACAAAAGCAAGTGTCAAGCATGCGTAATAGTTAAACAGTTCGCTCTCAATGACGAAAATTTAAATTTTGCTTGGGGAGCTCTAAAAGCACGTTACGAAAACGACAGAAGACATTTAATTTAATTTATTTATTTTAATTTTTATTCAAATTACAGCCTACACGACAGACATCAATCATATTTAAAATTTTCTCGTCATTCTAATCATTTGTACTTGTATATTTAAATATAAGCCCATATCTATCTCGCTTAATTTTAGGTGATACTTACAATTGTTCGCTGAACAAAAACCTTATACTCTGTAGAAACGGATTGCGAGAGTATAACAAGTCATTCATTTAAAATAATGTAGTGGTTTCGATGTAGAAAAACATCTTTTTTCAAGATTTTCAGCTTTTTGAAATTTAAAAGTTTGCAACTAGGAGAGAAGGTTCATGATGGGACTATTGTCAAAATGATCCACTTTTCGGAGGAGTACTCGTGATGGTAGGAGGTTTATTAACAAAAAATTTACAGTGGTTTCATCAACGTTTTACATCGAACAGCTGAAAATGCTATGTCCCATGGAATGTAGGAATGTAGAACACTGTAACAGTGGCAACGGATCAAACCTAACAACAAACACAAATTATAACCAACAAGGAAATCTCAACTCACAGAGAAACTTTAATCAACAAAGAGACGAGCATCAAACGCGAAATTATAAACACTCAGTAAATTATAATCGGTCCGTAATATCAAATCATAATAAACCAGATATTGGCAATGTCAATACAAATTCTCAGWATGAGTTACAAAACAATTACCCTTTTTAATAATAGATACACACCAGAGAACTGCAACGAGTAATAAATTTTTGTTTATACCTAATTACTGATCCGTTACTCTGTCTGATTCTGTCAGTTCCGTTCATGTACCCGAAGAGCACCGTTTGTCTTCAAATCAGCGATAGAGAACAACTTTGAATCACTAGCGATCAGCTTTCACCTGATTTGTTTATGAACGTTCACATCACCAGAAAATATCCAAAGTGATGCAAACTCATGCTTCAATGACTGAAATGATCAACAGCGTTCGGTTTGTATATCATCCCCTAAACACTGATTTAGTCGGGAACTTCTCTTCTATTTCAAATAAATATGTTTGTATGTTCATGTATGTGTGTAAATATATATTATACATATGTTATATGCTACGCTACGCTATAAACTAACATGATACGATTGGAATCGAAGCCAGCCATACCGTTTACTCAATCGTGATTGCTGAAGAACAGGTTGTTCGTGTTGCATCAGATCAGTTGACGCTGGCGGCTACTCGAATTGAATAACAATGTTGTCTATGCTGAACTGAATTGACTTGATTGTGTTTTTGGCACCACTGTTTGTTCTGATTTTATCATACTCGTTGCAGCTCTCTGCCGTACACTCTTATATAATATGGTAGCTTCTCTATTTAGTGTTGCAGTCGAACTATTTTCTCTAAGTATAGTTTGAAGAAGTCGCTCGAAAGGGAGTTGCCTAGTCTGAAACCTCGATTGGTATAAAACGGAGAAGTCCTTTACGATCCTGGCAGAGCTTCAGGTTTTGCTCAACGAGAGTTTACACAGCCGTGTTAGGTTTGCGGGTATACCAAATTCAGACATAGGGGCATAAAGGCAGCTCCTTCTCGTGCTGTCAAAAGCAGCTTTGATATAACTAATATCAATATGTAGTATGTGGTATTGAGAAAAAAAGGTAAAATCAGGACGATGTTTCGTCAACTCACATATACTAACCTTATGCCGAATATGTCGGTGCATGAGTTATTGCTTGGGTTTCGATTGCTCGAAAACTGGGACCACTTTTCTAAACGAAGTGGTTTTACTTATTCGTCCCAGCCGGTCCCATCTAGGCGTAATTCTTGTATCAGCATTTTAGCTTTTTTGCGAAAGCCATCCTGCGGGATCGAAAAGTCTTGCCACAGAGAAAGCATTTGGCGTTTTGTAATGCCCGATAATGCAGATATTGACTCGGTAGTGTATGAAAACTGGTCAGATAACGCATTCCATTGAATCCGGAGAGCCTTTGTTGTACTTTCCTTTCCGAATTTAGGGAAATTAGTGTACAACAAGTTTTCTTTCGGTATATGTTTTCCTATACCTGAATGATTTGCAGTAATATTGTTCAGTGGAAACAGTGCGGTTTTGAGGGCTCTTATAACATGTGATAAGGATTCATATGCTTGTGGAAGACTGTGACTTCCAGACAAAAGAGGTCCCGCAGGGGTGCGGGGATGACCCAAGGCGAGTGTGTGGGAAATTTTGGCTTTAGTAGTAATCGTACGAATTTTTTTTGCGGTTCATAACAAATAATTAAATCGAAATTAAATTGAATACTAGTGAATTACATAATTCGAAATATATATTTATGGTTCTTTTAGTTTATTATGCGCAATTGAGAGCTCGTTTTAAAGATCACTGCACTTTATACATATGCATTACGCCTTATTATGTTTTACGCAATCCTGCTTGGCGAAATATCCCCTACATAGGGTTTTGCGCAGGATTTGGGACCAGGGAGACCCCAATGCCGCCAACGCCAGGAGAAGACGAACCCGATTCCTCAATCGATGACGATGAGCAAACGTTCCAATGCCCGACCAAGAAGAAGTTCTAATAGCAATTACCCGCCTGAAGAACAGCAAAGCGGAGGGGGTCGATGGATTGCCGGCCGAGCTATTCAAACACGGCGGCGAAGAACTGATAAGGAGAATGCATCAGCTTCCTGGTAAAATATGGTTGGACGAAAGCATCCCTAACGATTGGAATTTAAGCGTGCTCTGCTCAATCCAAAAAAAGGGAGACCCCACGATCTGCGCCAACTAACTGGGGATAAACCCGCTCAAAATCGCTTATCTTTATATGARAGCTATCGAGCGTATTTTGTGAAATTTAAAGCCCACCGTCAACAAACTGATTGGACTTTATCAGTGTGGTTTTAGACCTGGCAAATCAACAACCGACCAGATCTTCACCATGCGCCAAATCTTTGAAAAGACCCGTGAAAGGAGAATCGACACACACTACCGCTTCGTCAATTTCAAAGCTGCCGCGATGTCTGATTTTGGTATCCCCGCAAAACTAACACGGCTGTGTAAACTGACGTTGAGCGACACTAAAAGCTCCGACTGAATCGGGAAGGACCTCTCCGAGCCGTTCGATACCAAACGAATTTTCAGACAAGTCGATATCATCGGCCTCAACACAAGCGCCGTTAGTTCTGCTTTCTCCGGACTGGACAAGGAAGCAAAACAAATGGGTCTGACAGTCAACGAAGACAAGGCGAAATATCTCCTGTCATCAAACAAACAGTCGTCGCACTCACGACTTGGCTCTCATGTCACTGTTGACAACGTCCGGTGGGTTTAACGTGGGTACCTGCTGACAACAGCCTTACTCCACGGCACTCAAAAGCACAGCGAATCAAATCAATGCGTTGATCAGCGCCCTGAGAATGCTAAGCATTTTCAGTACCAATTGGCAGTGTGGAATGGACACACTAACCACCTTGGTCATGTTCGAGGCCCATCTTAAACCTCTGCCGTGCTTTGGGTCCGGTACCCGGTTGCAATGCAACTCCACATTCATCTGAGAAAGTCAGTTCTTCCCGCATTTGGGTTTTTACCAAAACCACCACGATACTCCCCGAGGGGTCAGTCCGCATGAGCAGGTTGGAGTTACCTCCAAGGGCTCCGGCTCCCCGTGGTACCAGAATTAAGTCTCCGGTCAGACCTCGTAGCCGAAACTACTACCAGTTCAGCTTCCATACTGCTCTGGACTGGTGGCCWGGGGTTGGACCCCATGCATACATCACATACACACACCAATCATAGAAATCTAGCCCTAATTTCCAGCTAACCGTCTTCTCCGCTTGAATAATTCATGCGTAAACAACCCTAACTGTTCGGTATTCCTACTAGTTTAGATCACACCACTAACATCTAATTGGCCATCAGTCCAGCTAATCTCCATACCACCAAGATCCCTAATGTCCGAGTACATCGGGCACTCCGCAATTAAATGTGGCCAATTTTCTGACCCCGCCCCACAAAAGCACCCCGACGTATCCGATAGGTGCCTCTGGTGCAAAAATGCATTCAGAGGCCCMTGCMCCGTAAGCAGAAAATCCAGACTCAGACAAAATCTGAAGTCTGGGTTATCCTCAACGAACCCAACGTCCCGAATGTTCTCGTACGTCACTCTGCCGTAAGGACTAATATCCCAACGTTCTTGCCACCTGCACCTAACGCTTACATCTAGGAGCCTCTTGCTCCTTACATGTCCCTCTCTCTCCACATCATCGTCGGAAATCCAGCCTTTCCGCAGCAATGACACACTCAAGCCTCTTCTTAACCTGAATGCAACAGCACGCTGTATGACAATCAAGCAGGGGGGTGCACCTAACAAAACCTGCATCGCATCCGTTGAGACGGTGCGACATACAGGCAAACAAGCAAGCATAATACAACGCTGGATTGAGAGGAGTTTTTGAGACCAACCATACAGGGGCTTCATATGTGGCACAGGGTACAAACAAGCCACAATATATGCTGCGGACACCACGACGTCCGAGACTCCAATCGCTCCTCAAAATGCTACATATTTAGCCTACGATTGCCTGCAGTCGCTCCTTCACATACGCCAAGTGTGGAGTCAAACACATTCTTTCACTCATGGTCAACCCCAGATATTTGACTTGCGTCACATATCTGATGCTGACCCCATTCGCATGGACAATCGGTGGACGAACCGGTGACAATCTGCCCTTAAGCGGCATTTTTCCCTCGATATGTCAATATACCTACACCCCAAGTATTTACGATCTCTAAGAGATCTCCTCCCGCCCGTTTTAACTCAGACCGCGAGCGACTTTCGACCATAAGAAGAAGGTCGTCCGCATACGCACAATATTTACAGAGTGGCTCGAGCTGCCCAAGCAGAGTATCCATAATAAGGTTCCAAATATATGGACCACAGATGGAACCCTGCGGGCAGCCATGAACAACTCCGATCTCCACACTCCCATTCATGCGGACAAAAGGGCCCTTCCTGTCCGAAAAATAGCTCCGGCAAAGAGCAATTTCCGGACAGCCGAGCTCCTCCAGCCGTTGCACCACTCGATCCCAGCTTAAGTAGTGAAACGACCCCTTGAAGCCAGCCAAGGACATATTTGTTGACATTTTCCCTAACGACATTCTGAACACAAAACCACGCATCCTCTATACTGCGTCCTTTCCGGAACCCAAACTGCCTATCCGACCACATACCCCGCGTTAGCTCCTGAAGTCGTTCCACCATGACTCTTTCCAATACTTTTCCAAGCACTGGAAGGAGACTGATGCCCCGATAGATACCCCTTGAGCTTGAGGTACCTGYACCTCCGACCTAGGAAAGAACGCTTCGACGTTCACCGACGCGAAGAGAGGTGACATCTTCCCTCGTACGACTCCGGCAGATCCTATAGACCTGACATCAGGGGTCCTTCGTATTCTCTCTCACAAAACTCTTCCTCTTTAATTTTCACTCACATCTCCTTATATTCTCTATCCACACAACTAAAGTCGTACCTAAACTGGGACAACCTATCCGAATTGGACCGTCGGGCGCGTTGAAACTTTCCCCTGAATCGGCCGACGGTGCTCCTCTTCAAGATCAACTCATGCRTCCACCATTTAATTTTACTAGTCGTATAGCTTTCACACCTCCTAAGTACCCTATCATTTAATACCCACACTGCCTCATATAGACGAGCAATTTGCTCGTCCACCCCCAACTCCTCAAATTCTCTAGCGATATACTAAGCACCGCTTCCCTAACCAAGAGTCCATATTGGTTCTAGTCAGTATCAGCGGTACTACATCGCTGCAATGGGCTCTCATAAGGCGAGGTAGGGGATCGAGGGGTAACCATAGTTTGAATCAAATTATGATYACTCAATCCCCACCCTCCCTTAACCTCCCATCTAACGCTGAAAGCTTTCCATTGGTAAAACTTTTGTCGAGAGGTTTTAATTGATGAAACAAGTTATGTCTTTCTGCCTATCCCGTAGCAGAGTGTGCTAGTGGTTTCAACATTTTCAACGTGGTCGTGAGGACATGAATGACGATCAACGTGTAGGCCAATCAAAATCCGTATTCAGCGTAAATTTAATCGAAACTGTGCATGAATTCATCAAAAATCAGCCGAAACCATCATTGAAATTTATGGAAGTGGAATTGAACATCTTCAAATCATCGGTTTATCGGATTTTGACCGAAATTTTGGGCTTACGAAAGGTGTGTGCACGGTTTGTTCCGCACAAATTGACTGACGACCACAAATGCACGATAATGCTCCGTCTCATCGATCGACGCTTGTGACCGATTATTTCACCAAAATTTACATTTTAACCATTAAGCACTCCCCGTATTTATCTAATATTGCACCGTGCATTTTCGGAAAAATGAATTTACCCATGAAAGGAAAGCGTTATGGAGATGTAGAGGTCATTCAAAAGGCTTACAACAGCATATTGGCGGCCATATGGGCCAACGAGCCAAAATACTCAATTGACATGCTTTTGGACCGTGTAGAAAGCTGAGTTGAAGCAGAAGGAGACAATGTTGAATAAAATAAATGGATTTTACCGAAAAAACCATTTGTTCTGTTTTTTTTTTTTTAAATTCCTGTCTTTTTAAGACACCTTGTAATTTATATAAATAACAGAATGAAATTTTGTACTAAAAATTCACTTAAAGTAGTTAGTTCAAGCCCGTAGGAACCGAATATGTGGACCACACATATATGTAGTTGACTTTTGACCGCAAATGGGGGTATGAGATACGCAATTAAAATTCAAACAGAACTCCTTTGTGACAGTATTAATTCTCTGCGTAAAAAATGGGTTGAGTCGGGTCAATAATTCCCTGAGCCATTAGAACTAATATTTAGATTTTCACACTTACAGGTGTCTTTATTCCACATATGTCGGCCAATTTTCTAGATATCTGAATGAAAAGTTTTAGTCATATTTTACTCAGATGTATATTTGTGCATAAAATATAAACAATTTGGCGAAAATTTGACCTATTCGATATGAAATTAACATCAAGACTTTCGAACATTCGGCTGACTTTGCTCGATATGATCGTTGATTGTATGTGAGATACCCTATTGAAACCCAGGATAATATTTCACTAGAATGTGGCATGATAATAGTTAAAAGATAAATTATGTTCAATACTATTCCAACGTCTATATACTACATATAATGATTTTCGTTTTTTTAACAAACCTTATGACGGATTTGTCCGTCAATGAATGAGTCATATAGAGTACATGTATGTGTATATAACATTGCTTGGATTCCGATCCTCTGGTTGACGTTTTACACCTTAAAATGACCGCACAACTTTAAATGTTGTCCGAACTGAGCCCTTCCTTATTTGTGTTTATTTGCGTTTTTAGTAGCATATAATTTATCTTTGACAATGCATCCAGTGGACCAATAAAGTTTACATWGTTCTAGTAAATTACGACCCGTTTATTTCTTTTAAAATGAATAAATTTAGCAAATCAAAATATTTTTTTTTTTAAACAAATAAAAAAAATTAGTGCTAAAGCTGAAAATGCGCCTAATTTATATCAAATAAGTTTTCTTACACCAATAATTACTTATATAATTCAAAAGTAATTACATAAGTTTTAGCAGGTTTTGGCCTACAATTTGTTGCTTTTATTGTCCCTAGACATCGATGTATGCTCCCATTCAATTTCTATTATTTCCGGATATTTTGACCCACTAAGTCTATGATTCAGCTTTTTGGCCTTAATTTGATGAAATTCGATGTTTTCGAATACGATTTTGCAAAAAGTTCCTGATATTTTTAATGGAATTAATGTCCAGTGATTGCGGGACCTATGGAGTTATTTTTAATTCCATAACATCCCTTTGTATATATCATATGTAAATAAGTATTGAGTTTTACACTATAATGAAAGTAGCCGTCCTACTTTCTCCTACTAATATATTGGCCAAATTGACAAGTGTCGATAATTGCGCCAAAATCAAATATATTATGTATTTTACATAAAATGAAGTGTTGATAATTGCGCCAATTTTCATAAATTTGGTGATTTTGTGCGGTTGGGACATTATTTTTCAGTAGTAATTTTAAAAAGTGCCGAAAATGCCGAAAACCCGAAAGTGTCGCATGCGCGAGTATGATAGTACCAGCGGTGGGGTACTAGGTCTATAAAATTTCCCAAATGAATGGGAGCTGGCTGAAAAGTGGAAGGAGAACTTAAAAATTTCTCCCASTGACCACTTTCCAGCCACGAACTCATTCATTCGTGAAAAATATTTTGAGAAAGAGGCAATTGGCCCAAAAATTCTTAAAAGGAATGCAGTACTTCTGGGTAAGGGCAGTTGTTTTTTATCTTGTGGCTATTTATTTAAATGAAAGATACAGGGTGTGTGATTGATAATTTGGTTGCGAGTGCCCTTACAAGTGCATGAGTGTGTTTGATACAAGTGCGTATATTTTTAATGTTCTTACATTCATATATATGTATATTTAAATTTTATGTTATACATATGACTTATTTAAATTTATATTTATTTGCAATTTGTAGATGAGGTCCCGACCCAATTATTTGAACCGGCACCCCCATTAAAAAGTAGCAGCGTTAGCAACTGTGCAAATATCATTGAACATGCATATTTATCAACAAAGCCGAAATATAATTAAAAATAAATACCATTTTCAAGATACATACACTATATGTATGTACATATGTACATAAACATAGTCATGCATTTACATGAAATGCTCTTCAAATAATAATAAAAATTCATGGGACAAAAGTCATAAAGTTACAGAACAGATAACATTAAAGACACACACACATACATGTATTAAATTATTTACTTGAAAATAA
>NW_017534688.1:0-952 GCF_001853355.1 Bactrocera latifrons
TTTCAGAAAGTCTAACGGGTCCCGGCCCAAAGGCGCGTTGAAAAAGTGGAAGTTTTTTCAAAGAAACTTACTAATCACAATATATAGGTGAAATTCAACCAGCAACAAATAAAGCTGTGTTAGATATCAACAAAATTAGATTTCAATTAAAAAAGGCTCTGGGCTTCAACTTGGTGATGCGTGTTGCCTATTTTGCCCAATCTCCTGTAAGCTGTAATGCTAAGACGACTTCAGAATATAATTGGAGAAAAGAGCTTTATACCAGTACTTCAACTTGGATTTATATCTCAATATTCCAAGATCGATCAAGAAGATGCGATGAAAAAAGCAGATTTGCATTGCTGTTTTCCTGGACATTTGCCTTCTCTTTCCATAGTATTTAACTGACCTAGTTKCCTCCTGAGCGGCCGCTACTTCAGAATAAAGCAGGGACATTCATATATTACGTTACAGATATTAAAAACAAACAGGTGTACCCCAAGGAAGTGAGACCACTCTTATCTATTTTGTTTACTAGCGACTTGCCTGCGCCTCCAAACTGAACAATCGCCACATTTGCATCATTACGACCGGTRAAAATTAAGCTGAGTCGTCGAACAGAATGCAATTTTCAATCATTCAAAATGTAGAATGTACACAAAAATTATAATATTTAGTTAAAGAACGCTTCCTTTATTGTTAGTTTACATTTTTCAGTTGCAATTTGAATTGACGATTCAGTCCGACTGTGTCGAATAGCTACAATCTGACATTATACAAATTTTGAATTCATTTTATCTTCTTATACATATATAAAAATGAATCACAAAATGTGTTGGTAAGCGCATAACTCAACAACGGCTGGACCAATTTGGCAAATTCTTTTTTCTAAATGTTCGCTGAGCCTCAAAGATGGTTTTTACGGCGAAAAAATTCGGATAATTGCCGGAAAACCCCTAAAAACAGCCATTTT
>NW_017534688.1:3342-5873 GCF_001853355.1 Bactrocera latifrons
AAATAAAATTCAAAAAAACTGCCCAAAATTTGATTTCTAGGGTAGAATACCCTCTTAAAACTAATCGCATAGATGCGGAGTTTTAATATGGTATATAAAAATGATGTGGATGAAGAGACGTGCGYTCGTCTGTCGTTCCGTGCTAGCTATGGATTTAGTAAAAGTTGAGATGTCTTGGTCAAACTTCGTATAGGGTTTTTCGGCATTCAAAGGAAGTTGGTATTGCAGATAGAAAGCATATAAAGTGCCATAAGAACTAAAATAAAATATAGAAATACTATCACAGTAGTGGGTTAAACCTGTGGGATAATTTTTAGAAACCCGTTTATGTGATGTACGTATCTTCCAAACCGCTGAAGTTACATCAACTAAGTTTGCTGACAAGTCTGTTTAGCATATTTTCATACACTGGGAAAATTGGTAAAATCAGATCAGATAATAATCACGCTCATACCCCATGTAAAGGTTATGTTGAATACCGCTAAAAGTCCGTTAACTCATTCAATAAATGCACCAGAATTATTAAGTTTTATATAATTGGCCTACATCCATATAAAAAAATTTTAAATTTTAAAGTGAATGAATACCTTTCTGCATAAAAAACAAATATCTATGAAGTTATCAAAATAAAAGTTTCAAAAATAGTACCCTGAAGGTAATTCAATTCATTCGTCCGATARTTGTCGAAATCTTACTTTTCAAGAACCCCGACATCAAATATGTGGACTCGAGTACAAATGACTGTTTTTTTTACTGAACATGATGGTCTCCATGAATGTAAAATCGGAATTTGCACCATCACGCATGTTCAAAGAGACTTGTTTAGGGTACTATTTTTGGAAAAAAATCAGCTTTATAGCGCTGAGTCGAACAAAAACGTGTTTCATAYCTGAAAYATCCACTAAATTAATTCGAACAGACTCGCGAAAGATGTCGAGCCCTCTTTATACCTCTATAACTCTTGCCTGATAAATTTTAAGAATAGTACTATCAACTTAGCTTTTAAATATCACTTATCTGCGGAATTTTACTACAAATTGAGGGCGCTTTTTGGTTCCAATGTATTTTATAAGCGGACATGTGACATCATTTAACCACAATTCCCTTTTTTTTTTTTAAAAGATTGTCAATTATTCTACTTTTAATTATTCTACTTTTAACCGAGTCTCCTTATATAGTTATATGCATATTTCTAAAAGCTCCTCAGTACTACTATGTACACCTTATACATACATACATATTTGTTACAGTAATTACATTGTAAACATTGTACGAAAAGAAATTAGAGGCAGCTTCCAGGTGTCGGTATAAAGTACAATTTTAAATAAAAGTAATTATAGAGACGATTGAACCGCTATATTTGTATAGTTGTAAACACATACATAGATTATTGTGCGTGTAATGTAAAGGCAATAAAAATATGAATGTGTAAACAAAAAAGGCTTAGCTGTTTTGCCTCAAACTTGCGTGCAAATCTACTAATACACAACTTAAATAAACACACTATAAATAGTATAGCGTCATATGTCATAAATTTTGTGATTCTGCATAAGCGATACTAAGAATTCGTGGAATTGAGTAATTTCTAATTTAATCCGATKATATATATTTTATCTCTCACTCTGTCGAAATTAATGAAAATAATTAGTGAATGAATAAGAGCGAAAGGCGTTGTTAAGATAAAATATTGTCAATTTTGTAAAAAATCTACAAATAAATGATTTTAATTATATTTTTTTAGATATATAGGTAAGTAGTTTGGAATTAATTTTTCATTTCAACTACTGCAGTTCACTTTTCTTGGCGAACTCAATCATTGGTGCCTCAAATATTACGCTGTACTTTCATTGCTGCTATAACAAGTCGTTCTTCGCTTTTGGAGGGTAGGTAGGCCATGGCGTATATGTGATATCACATTAACCTTGGTAGGAGGATAATGATTATAATACAATTAGTATGAATTCATGAACTTTTGGTATGTACGCTTCAGCTCAGACTGTGTTAATGTAATGTCAACAGCATGAAACTTATTATCATARTCTCTTTATGGAAAAATTATATTTATATTTTAGATGCATTTACCTGTAAAGTAGTTCACTTATTGAGCCATATTAAARTTCCGTAATACATCAATTTATTAGTGATTGTTTGAAAGAAATTMTGAAGCAATGCCAACAATGGCTTATTATTAGTCAGTTGTGTAATTCATCTATTCAAACTAACAAACTTCGATTATTTTATATACAAGGTATGTTCCAAAGTAAACAGGACTTTAAGGAAAAACAGAACATATGGTTTTTTCGAAAAAATCAATTTATTTTTATTTAAAATAGTCTCCTTCTTCTTCGATACAGCTTTTTGTACGRTCAAAAAGCAGGTGGAACGAGTGTTTTAGCTCGTTGGYCAGTATGGCCGCCAGTATGKGGGAGCAAGCCCTTTAAATGGCCTGTATGTCATGTCTGCATAATGCTTTTCTCTAATGGGCAAATACATTTTTCCGAAAAGAAAGAAGTCGCACGGTGCCATATCAG
>NW_017534688.1:6673-9072 GCF_001853355.1 Bactrocera latifrons
CGACCGAACGTGAAATTATCTGCTCACCGAAGTGTTTTCTCAATTGATTGATGCGATGTGTGAGAAGTGTCGACGTCTTGTTGAAACCAAATGTCGCCGAGACCAATCATTGACGCTGAAGTTTTCACCTACATCATTTTTTGAAGAAATATGGGCCGACGATTCCACCGGCCCATAGACCACACAAAACCGTTGTTAGATGAAATGGCTGCTCTTGAATCTGTTCAGGTTGGTCTTCGTCCCAAATGGGGCAATTTGTTTGTTTACATATCCATTGAGTCAAAAATGAAGGTCATCGCTGAACAGAACTTAGCTCGAAAACGTCGAATCTTCTTAGAACCTGTCTCTTATACACATCTAGCTGTCTCTTATACACATCTAGATGTGTATAAGAGACAGATGCAGGTTGATCTTTGTCCCAAATACGGCTATTTTACTAATTTACATATCCATTGAGTCAAAAATGAAGGTCATCGCTGAACAGAACTTAGCTCCAAAACGTCAAAATTTCTAGGACCTGTCAAGCCTTTGAGATTGTCGAGAAGCTTCAGTTGGTATTTCGTACACTTTAAGCTATGATATGTTACTATTACTAATATAGTTTTAGTAGGGAAAAAAATATACAAAAAATTAATTAATTCATAAATCAGTCGGGACAATCTATCGGCGACTAATTCAGCATTAGCTCTGTCATGTAACTCCAAGGTAGAAAAATGCCACTGTAGGTAGAAARTTATTTTTAATATTTTATTTAAGGCCACTTGAAGTTTGTGGATGTTGGAGTTCGCGACATCGGCTCATACTGGCCATAGTCTGRAAAATAGACCTGGATAGATACATTTTGTAGTTTATACTAAGTTCTGATCTTCTGTTTATATATGGGTATAACGACCGTATTAGTATGTTAGCTTTTTTAAAGATGTAAAGCACGTAGTCTTTGAAGATCAGTCTAGGGTCTAGTATCAGTCCTAAATATCTAACTGTATTTGGGAGAAAGATGGTTTTACGCATCCTCGTGAAAAAAATTGCCTGAGTCTTGTCAGTATTAACCAGTATTTTCAATTTGTTACAGTAAGAGACAAGGATATTAAAGTCCTCTTGGAATGAATATGTGATATCAGCTGCAATTAAGCCTGAGCAGAGTATTGCGGTGTCGTCCGCGAAAATATAAGCTGTGCTCTTACATAGAGGTGGGAAATCAGAAGATTGTTNCTTGAATCTGTTCAGGTTGGTCTTCGTCCCAAATGGGGCAATTTGTTTGTTTACATATCCATTGAGTCAAAAATGAAGGTCATCGCTGAACAGAATTTAGCTCCAAAACGTCAAAATTTCTAGGACCTGTCAAGCCTTTGAGATTGTCGAGAAGCTTCAGTTGGTATTTCGTACACTTTAAGTTTAAGATCTGGACTTGAAATTCGTCAAGTCGTTCTATACATCTGGCCAAGTCGTTGTGAACGGCGCCTAACGGACTCTCCACGGCCTTCGTGTACACTTTCAGCTATGGTTGATATCTTTTCTTCACATGTGTGCTGGACGTGATCTATTTGGTCGAATATTATCCAGTAATTAATGCTGGATCTCAAGATGGGTGATGGTGTTGCGAATACTACGCCCAGTAAGCCGATTACGTGGACCGTATGTTGAGCGAAGCGCGCGAAACAAATTCCTTCCAGAGCATAAATTTTCATAATAAAGTTAAACGATTTGTAGACGTCGTTCAGTCGTAAGTCTTTTCATGATTAAATGCGAAACAATACTGAATGAAAATAACATGACAGCTTGACTCAGTAGGCCCTCAAAGTGAAAAGACACAAATAGCATTTAATACCTGCTAAAGTGGTTGACAAACTAATTATAGACACTGAAAGAAACTATTCAGTAGTCGTCTATGCAATCAAGCCGCATTATAATCAGCTATTTATTTTTGCATTTATAAACTATTGTTTTCGTTGTAGAAACGCCTCAGTGCACAAATCAATTAGTAAATTACTTAACGATACTAAAATTTAATCATTTATTTACCAACAATTAACAAATAGTTTTATGTGCATTCCTAAGCAAGCTCAATTTAGAACAACTCTAGCAGAGAAGTGAAATAGTCATTTATTTTGAAAATATCCATTCAGTTTTGTTGCATATTTGGCCAGCAAGTAACGTCCAATAAGAGAAATACGTAAAGCGCAGCATATTCAAATTAAAATTTATTTCACTTCTCCTTATAATATATGTATTTACATAACTAATGTATATAAATCAAGAATACAAACTACTTTGCCTTTTCTGCTTAAAAATTATTTGAGAATGAGCTATGATATGTTACTATTACTAATATAGTTTTAGTAGGGAAAAAAATATACAAAAAATTAATTAATTCATAAATCAGTCGGGACAATCTATCG
>NW_017534688.1:10203-24286 GCF_001853355.1 Bactrocera latifrons
TTAAGAATTATTATTAAGAGTTATTATTTGAGTGTCTATGATATGGTTGCCTGATTGCTAAGGTTGTTAGAGGGACACTGGAAAAACAGAAAAATTTTGTCTTAATGTTGGTATGCTAGAACGTTTCTTTTTGATCACTTTAGATAGTTTCCAAAATGGCGAAGAATTATCATCTAACGTTGCTAAAAGATTGTTCCAATTTTCATTTCTGAGAACAAAAATCTTRTTCACAATAACATGACTGAGCCATTTAACTAGAACGAGATCGGCCGCATTTCTGTATTTCAACCAATTCCGCCGGTGTCTATTTCTACGTTTCATAAGTGCAATGCTATTTTTGGGAAGTGGCTTTATGTGACAGTAGACACTCTTTYTTGGAATACTACCTGCTTTGGCACAACGAATTGCCTCRTTGAAGTTGTTTATTAACCTATCAATGTCGTCTGTATTTCTGATGGCAGCTTGATCAATGGTTCATGASCAAAAAGCATAGAAAATCATTCAAGCAAAAGGAAAAAGTTTGTGTACTTCATTTGCTTGAGTAATGTATTAACGGTTACTAGTTTCAACTTGACGGACTGTCACGTCACGCTGTGAATGAAATTACCATRTTTTTGCAACAAAACGACACCAAACATAAGTCAAAGAGGGGACCATGTCGGTTCAAAAAATTGAGTTYAACACCATTGCTTTACCACCCGATGTGTTCGAAAACCTAAATAACGCAAATATTAAGCAAAAAGCARTAACTAAAAGATATTAATTTATAAAAGATTTTGTAAATGGGCTTTATTAATAATTAAACTCTGAACAGGGTACATTAAGTTTGCCAAGGGAAGTGTGAAACCTGGAATAGTCTACTTCTAGTCGCTTATTCCACTTCGGTCACGCTCACATTTTCCYKCGAGGTTGAARGTTGAGGTTCTATAGYTAGTGATGCTGCTGTAGATTCTATGTCCCTTTGTGAAGGCTGTAATAAGATGGTTGTACGGTTAACACAGTTTAAACGATAGGTGAGCGTATGATATATGCTTACTTCATTTTCTGTTTGGTATGTCGTGTCACTGTTTCAACGGACCATCCCTATATCCACTAGGGCAAAATAATGTCCTTATATTTTGAATTATGTAATTTTCGTAATCTTAGAATTATTTCACATTTTTCAAAGTCTCTTCCAAAAAAAATGTTGTTTTTCCATCACTTTTCTTGCACACAAAACAATTTGATGCACTTTTTACGATTATAACGCTTTAATAAAACTTTATATTTTAAAAGCGTCACCACAAATAGCCAAGCGTGTACTATACTATTACAAAATAACTATAACTCAAAATAACAAACATCTACCGCACAATAACGGAAAGCTGCGCGTGCAGTTAAGACTAACGCGCTATCTCACTCGCACCTATACGAGTGTATAATGCCTCGCGCTCGCACCTATACCCTTGGTATAGGGACCCAATACGTTTGTCTGGGCCAGGTAGGAACTGTCGAAACTGTCTGGCAACTGAGAAAACATCTTCTAATAGTCCCCCAAATAATATGTATAAATTTCAACGTTTATACTACAACGAAAGTAGAATTAAAATTTATTAAAATTTTGGGATGTCTGGCAAGGGATTGCCACCATAAAAAGTGTCTGGCAATGAGTAAGATAGTTTGTAATGTTATTCCGAATAACATATTAAAAAATTACGCTTTATGAAATAACGAATGYTGGCTGTTATTTTATGCACCTGTCGCACCCGCTACCTCCCAAAGCCGCGATGACCCGAATTTCACATTTTGCYATCGTTCTTACCTATGTATGTTCAAAGCATACTTCAACAAACTTTCAGCTTTTATAAAATGACGAAGGTCTGGATGTCACGGGCTCTTACTCTAGAAGGAAACGTCAGAGAGCCAATAAAGTACTACGGGTTTAAAAAATGAAGTCGACTGAATAATGTTAGAGCTGTGATGAATGATTTTTTCCTGTGTTGGAGGATATTTATCCTTGGTTTCAACAAGCTGCCGATACGTGCCATACAGTAACGATAAAATCAATTTATTGAAGGAAACTAATGGCAAATCTTTATCCTTGTAATAGCTAAGTTCTGGGGCATAACATTAAATTATTTGCGTTTTATTTCTTCTTGGAAAGCTTCATACAGGGTGTCATAAAACTAACGCAGGATTTAAGTTTGCCGCCATTTCAAAATCTCTTCTCAGTTGATCATTTTAACATACTGTTTCGACCATATTTTGTATGCAATTTTCGAAATGCGGCAGTCAAGCTTTCGTTATTTTTAAAATGTTTAATAACGAAGACACGCTGTTCTATCGTATAGCGCCGCAYTTGTACTAAGCCTAACTGGCAGTTGTCGATTTGGTTTTTTTTAGAGTTCTCAATACTTTACAATATATAGTAAATAGCGGTAATTTTAAATCTTGCGTTAATTTTCGGACTTTTAGAAATGATCAATTATTATTAATCGGAGTGATAAACTGAGTCGATTCAGCCATGTCCTTATTTACCCGAACTTGTCATCTTGTATGGAAAACTTTTTTATTTCATAATATTTTCCAAGACAACACTGGGATTTCCGAAGGCAATGTTCAAATCGGGCTTTTAGGGCATATAGTTGCCATTCAAATTGATTGATCAAAATCGAGATAAAGATTTTTTTTTAATACTTTTTTATGCTATGACAAATGCTCCTATGAATATTTCCCCAACACCAAAAACAAATCGAAGGCAGCTATACTCACATAAAGATGATGTACATACGTGTAATTAGAAGAACGATGTGTTACTATTTGAGGTTACAACGCTGATTTTTGATGGAGAATATCGGCTCCAATTTCCAGTTCGACGAAAATATTAGCCAGGCTTCTATTTGCGGAGGCACGACTTACACTTAATAAAAGCTTTCAATGTACAGGAGTATTACAAACAAAAGCATCACAAAAGAAAAGTATTCCAAGTGAATATTTGATGCAGTATAACAAAATAAGAATAAGAAATGAACAATGCCAAATATGATAATGTCTACTTAGACAGGTATGTCTAGTAATGCCTTCAAATTCAAATAAAACCCCTGAACATCACAAGATTTATGAAGGTAATACATATGTGGACCAGCCGACACCAATAAGTGTAGAAAGGTTTACATGCGTGTCTTTACAAAAAATACCCACTCAATTTTTTATTTACATCTCCTACGTAACAGAAGAATTTTCTTTCATTTTATTTTTAGTCCCATCAGAACAGCTACTGTGACACTTCTGTGAGATATATGGGTCTACCGGTTTGGTGTATGCAGTGTATTTGCCGATGTGTAGAGCTTGTCTAAGCAACTTCCGTTGATATAAATATTCCATGAGGGCCAGTTTGTTCTGCTAGATAAAGATAAATACTTATCATGTACGATTGTCTCGATTGCCTTTGTCGCATCATTGTTTATTTATGCCGACTACATCCCACCAATGCAACTCCACTCTCCCCAACTTTTGTAAAATTCTTTCATCGACTGATATTGGCAAACACTGATTTTGTTCACAACTTTCTGATTGCATTTGGAAGTCTATCGCGACTGCATTGTTTACGCATTATGCCTTGTGTTGGCGGCCTGTTCAATTCCACCGAGAGTGTGCGATTCGAGAGTTCATGAGTGCGCACACTTCAAACATATTCTCATTAACCAGCAAAGATGTATACATGTAAATGTGTGTTTATGGAATAATATTTGCTTTCTCATGTTCAATTGTTTTATGATTACTACCAGTGTAAGCTTGCAGAATTGGATATTTTAACTTTGTGCAAAATTTTATGTAAATAAGGCCGCTACCCTTAATTGGCGGAGCTTAGATGCATTGAGATCAACTTTTATTTCGTCAAGGTCAGCCCATGCTGTGATATGTCAGTGCTAGAGCAAAACATCTGCATTGAGATTGAGATTTGCGATTAACGTTCAATTTCAGTTGAGCATTGTGTAAATGAAGTGAAATTAAAAAGTAAAGAAGTAGTCAAGAACGAACGAACGTGAAGACCGTGAAGGTGTCTCTGGTTTAACCAATGACCTTCTTTTACTTTCCTTGAATACGATGCGTTTTTGTGTCTTCTTACCCTTTTGATAACACTAGTTTGCCGTCAATTGGCGACGCTAATGTTAGACGCTGTTTCTTACTAATTTTGGTTTGCTGAAACCGAAAACGATAGTGAAACTTTACAAAATAGGAAATTTCCCATAGGATTTTTTGTCTTGAAGTCAAGAGTATTGGTATCTTAATAGTAGTTCCAACTTAACACATATTTACGATTCGTTTTCAATTGTGCTTGAAACATCTTTACTTTTGTGTTTTCGTTTTGCTCTCCGACGTTCGTTAAACAAAGAGTGAATAGCTGATAAATAATTTTGATTAAGTAATTTCGTAGACATTTTCCAATGGCAGTGTATGCAATATAATTTTTCTTAAAAAAGGGGCAGTTAGTTTCCGTCTCATTTAATTTATCGATTGATAATACAATAATTATAAAAAGTAAGGAAGACTAAGTTCGGGTGTAACCAAACATTTTATACCCTTGCTGGAAGGTGGCGATGCTTCAGATGTTGCAAACTTTAGTAGCGGGATATGGTAGACATTGGTAAGCGAGTAAGGTAAACGATGCAGCATGATTGTATCTCTTCCTCCGGCGATGTCCTACGATCACCCCTTTCGCTTACCAAAGGCACGAAGAATTCTTCCATGCCAAAGTTAACGGAGAATTCTTCTATGCCAAGGTCAATGTTGCAATAGAAAAAATTGCATTTTATTTATGAAAGTATGTATATGTATGAAATTCGTTATGAAAATAATTATTTATATATAAAAACGAATGGTTTTCTTTTAATTTTGTGGCTGAGTTTCTTTTCTTTTTTTTCAAGCAACGAGACTTAAAGAAAGGGCCTTTGGTGAGTCTGATGCTTTTTTGAGTTGGTGAACACATCCGATTCGGTGAAGCCTTCTACTTTTACATATTCTTTAAAAAAAGATGAAACTGTATGTAATTATAGACTTCCATCAATGATAAAAACACGAAATACTTACCAAAAAGTAACGCATTAAAGTGCTTCACTTTCTTTATTTTCAATTAATCTTCTCATATGCCTTTTCGAGAATGTTAATATTATTTCTTTATTCAAAGTTTGAACACAAAATTAAACAAAATTTTTAATTAGAATAGCAGCTCACCTAAACACAACCAACTTTCTGCAAATTTTCTTCAAATGCTTGACGATTTGACGAAATAATGAAAATATTTACTTATAAATTTTATTTCATCGACTTTTGTTTGTTGTTTACACACTGTATTGTAACGTTTTTCATGTACTTACGTGATTGTAAATATGAACGCAGTAGAATTTAGCCGCATAGCTTACTTTTACGCATTACCTAGTACCGAAGAATTCTACATAGACATTCATACATACATTTTTCGGAGTATTCTTCAAAGAAAAATGTAAGCGGTGAACTATTATCCCGCTGGGTTATTGTATAATAGAAAAAGTTGTGTAAGAGTTCGAGGGAGAGAGATTATTCAAATGAATCAAATGGTTTACAATCGCATTTGRCATCTTATGAACTTCTGTGGTCGTAGACTTACTTGGTTTTTTAACTAAATATTGCGTGTCCGAAATGTTATTGATGTGAAGTCAAAATRCATAGAAACTATTATGCTGCATATATTGGATCTAGACTGATTGCCAAGCAATTTTCTGAAGATAACTCTTACACCGTSCTACGTATGCGGCATATAGTAAGATCTAGCAACGAAAATTATTAAATATAGTATAAAGAATTTGAGTTAACTCAAGGACCAATTTAACATATTTTAAGAACCAAGCTGTAGTATATCTCATATTATACGTTCATTTTATATTTCTGAGATCTCTTATTGACAGATATACATATATGGCATAAATTCAAACCGAACTTTGAAATTTGTATATTAGCAATCATATGTGACCTGGTATACGGAAAGGGGGCTTAGGTGTCAAAAAATCAATTTTCACTTTTTRGTTGATTCGGATGGAAGATGAGATACTTTTTTTTAACAGCTGTTTCCCAGAAAACTAGTTTTCGCACGTTAGCTCCCTTTTCGTAGACCAGGTCACRTATATGGAGGCTAGGGTTTTCACTGGCTGTATTTATCAATTGTAAACCCAAGGACAAACTGTTATAGGGTGAGACGTTTTCTAAATTTCTTTAATATTCTTAAACGCGAATCGATTGAGTTTAAAACGAAATAATTTACATATTTTTAATTTGTAACGTACATCATTGGAAAAATAATATTGTATTTCGTGACTTTAGGAATTTCACTGTACGTATGACAAGTTTGTAAACGGTAAGACAATAAAAAAAGATGAGGCCTGACAACTCAATTAAACATTTATTTACTAACTTGTTGCTATTTCCTAATTTGTGAAATTTAAACTGATATGCAGTTTGTTGTAATTAAAGTAGGATTTTATAGTTGTAAAAGAATTAAAAATGCACAAAYAACAATGGGACTTATTCAGAGAACGACGTCTATTTTGGTTCTCAAACAACAATAAAACTTACTCTTTGAGATAWATTCACTGTCTAAGTATTTGCGTTTATTTATCCGGWTTAAWTTGGAGCTGATGCCTTCGATTCACTCGCGAAACYTAATAATTAAGGGTTTATGTTTTAATTAAATATAGTGGCATGTAAATTAATTATATTGAACGACTTTGTATAACTGATGACTCACTTTTTAATAAGGACATGACATAGCAGTGCTTTACGTGCGGGTGTATGTCTATACAATATATGTAGAGCATACATAAAGATGAGTAAACATCATTAAATGTGACAACAACCGCTGTCAATTACTATCTGCTAGTTTATCCTTTCAAGTGGTGACAACTCTAAGTGGATTAGTGGCTTACTAGTAGTTAGTTTGGATAAGTGTAAAGTGTCACACGACTTTACACAACAATTGGTAATAGCATATATATTTCAGCCATCAMTGTATAAATAATRTATAAGAATGGTTGGAAGTGTGCACTAATACAACTCAGTTTTATCCATGAAAATACTTCAGTTATTAGCATGGAAAATAAACTTTATAGACTTTCCCATTTTCCGGTTAAAATTGTGACGCATAAAATTATGACATTTATTAAGATAATAATTTCGGTTGAACACTCTGAAAAGGATTCTTAGGTTATTACCAAGATCATCAGATACTCCGAAAATGGTCGGTCCAATAAAAAGCATATGTACCATAAGAGAATATAAATTATTACTTTAGTTTAAAACCTCATAAGTTTTGTGGCACTGGTCGCAATATATCTAAGTAAATAACGACGGAAAAACGGGACATTGGAAGTCTGAAAACGAAAAACATTTAGTAATAGTTTCAAGTTAATAAAAATAAAACAAGTGTTCGGGAGTAACCAAATATTTCATACTCTTGCAACTTGGATACTTCYAAAGCCAGGGAAGTTCTTCAGATGTTGGCACATTCTGGTTGTAGTGAAAATATGCGCCCGCAGCTATACATGCCCATCAACAAACACAGGTAAGGTACGACGTCGAGAAGCTAATATCAGAACCGAAAGAGAAATGGTTTTCTACTCGACTTGTTCTCCTGCTTCCTGAGAGCATTATCAGCAACTCGGTATAAGGGAACTGTTGAACGGAAATTCAAACTGTAAGTGCATCGGGAGCATTGTCGTGTCGCAGTGGAGAGAAAGCGAACATTTATCTCGCAATGTTGCGATTGACCACAGCACGAGGGGTGGGATAGATACCGGGAGTTGAAGAGGAAAGTGAGACATATATTTAGAAAAAACAAGGAAGAGGAGAATTGCATAAGTTTGAAGACATTGAGAAACTATTTACAGAGGTAATGATCGAAAATTTTACGAAAAGATGCGGCGACTAAAAGACGGTTTCAAGACCGGAGCATCTTCTAGGTCACAAAGTGGTGATCTAGTGGCTAATGATCAAAGCATATTGAAGTTATGGGGGAAAATGAAAGTGTAACATCTGGAGATGACGAACACGATTCCCCAATCGATGACGATGGACTAGATATTCCTTGTACGACTATGATGAGGTTTGAATAGCAATTACCCGTCTGAAAAACAACACAGTGACGACGACCGATGGATTGCCGAACGAGCTATTCAATACGGCGGCGAAGAACTGATAAGAAGTAYTCATCAGCTTCTTTGTAGAATATGGTCGGACAAAATTATGCCCGTCGATTGGAATTTTAGTGTCTTCTACCTAATCCACAAAAATGGCGATTCCACAATCTGCCGCAACTACTGTTTCGTTTTCAACATCGGATATAAGGTTCTATCGATTTCAAAGYCGCCTTCGACAGTACGAAAAGGAACTGCCTCTATGCCGCTTTGTCTGAACTTGGTATTACCGCAAAGCTAATACGATTGTGTAAGCTGACGTTCAGCAAAACCAAAAATTTCATCAGGATCGGCCCCTTCGAGCCGTTCGATACCCAGCGAGGTTTCAGACAAGGAGACCCCCTATCGAGACAACACACACTCTGGCCGACATATGTAACATAAAGCCTGCTAAAATAACGAAGATTATTATATGATAACTAGAAATGTCAGGATAATGCTAATTACCAAATTTGGTTGAAATTATTCGAAAAGATCCTGACATATGGGCTTACAGTGAAATGTAAAATATTTATTACATAAATTTCACAATGTAAGTATTGCTAAAGTGAGCACTCATTAGGGACATAATTCTGTTAAAAATTTGAAACCAGCAAAGGTAAATGTTGTACTGACAGTRCTTTAASGRAGACGAGACAAATTTAATCAAGCTCAATTGACTATTGTAGACCATTGTTCGATAATTCACTTTACYCACTTTTTGCCATTGAAATATTTAGGAATAACACACCCACTAGAAAATTTAGCCCAACACAATTAGAAATTACTAAGTTTCACCGAATAATTTATTACTCGCACAAAAGAGATAATATTCTCACTTTAGCGAATTTGGAAAACTGCAGATGATTTTTTGACGTAAATTTTCGATCCACAACGCGGTATGCCGAAGAACTTTTCGGCACTGATCTTTAAACTTCAAAAATTGTTTCTTGAGAGAAAAACCATTCCAATCGCAAACATCATCTAGTGAAGCTTACTTCAGAATCCCATTTTTTTCCATGCATTTACGTGTTAGTACCGAATTTGACAGAAAGATTTCTCGAAAATGAATCTGCACTATAAAATGTTCAACTGCTTCTTCCAGGATTTGCTGAATAAAGTAAATCGGATAAGGTGGACAAGGTAGCGCYATTCTGTCTTTATTAGTAGCTCTCCGTACGTAAACATTCCTTTTACGCAATTATAAGTAATAAATTATGTAAAAGAGCATTAATGATTTCCTATGATTACAGTTCAAAACAAAATTCAGGAGTGAGATCCTTTAGAAGCTTTCGTTACCTCCTCCTCGTTTACTAACCTCCTTAGGGTCTCAACGTTTACTCAAGTTATCACTTTCAAGGTCGGGCGGACGAAAAGTCGGCCATTTGGAATTCAACTATATAACTCTATATCTATCTAAATTAGTGTTAGGTGTTACAAACAAAACTTATGGTAACGAAACTATTTTATTGTGGGAGTATAAAAATATATTAGGTTGTCAAAAAAGTCTTGCGGTATTCTCGCGGTTGGCGCTGAGGGCGCGTAGTTCTAGTTTTATTCGTCGCATCGGGTCATGCTATACCTTTTTGGAAAGCACATTTCACGCGCTAGCACGWGTTTGATTGATTGTCGTTTCTTTTAAGTCGTTCGTGAGTTATAGCGTCGCAAACATGGAGCAAAATAAAGAGAAAATGCGGCATATTTTACAGTACTACTACGATAAAGGCAAAAATGCATCTCAAGCCACCAATAAAATTTGTGCAGTTTATAGACCCAATACAGTTTCCATTTCCACCGCAAAACAGTGGTTTCAACGTTTTCGTTCTGGTGTAGAGGTGGTCGAAAATGCGCCACCCTCTGGAAGGCCTTGTTGTCGAAAATTGCAATAAAATCGCTGAATTGATCGAAAGAGACCGGCATAGTAGCAGCAGTAGCATCAGTCAAGAGCTGGGAATGAGTCATCAAAAAAAATTTTATGAACAATTGAAAATTCAATAAAAATACCGCAAGACTTTTTTGACAAACCAATATTTCTGTAAAAATAGCTTAAATGACCTAAGAAACATATACATATACATATAACATATTATGTATCAGTGCAACAATTATGACAGCCAACCTATTATTAATACAGCAATTACATCAATTTTCAAGCTCACTTGGACATCACTCAATGAWAATAGAGTCTGAGTAGCATCCGTTATTGCACTACGTCACACTAGAAAGAAGAATTGTGTTATTTTACTTGGWTATTTATCTTTTTATTTGCTCCCTTTGTTAAAATATCTTTCTTGGTTTTGGTTTAGTATTTCACTTTTTGTTCACATTAATTTGAGTTTAATATTTTACTTAGTCTACAGTGATTTGAAATATTTCCAACATATTTCTTCTTCTCTACTTTACATATAGTAAAGTATTCAAACAAAACTATTCTTTAAGGTTATGAAACCAAGTTTATGCATTTCTGTGTATATATATATGTATATATACATTTAGTACAATCGTACCACAATATAGTCATTACTAAATTGAYTTCTGAAATAGGGACAAAAGTCTGACAATAATTTGGACCAGCAAAAAGCAAAAGTATATGCTGAGTTRACGTCTTTGGTGGATACGAGACAAATTGAATCAAGCTCAATTGAGTATGGTAGACCATTGTTCGACAATCTACTTTTGTTACTATTGTCTACTGAAATATTTAAGCACAACACGCCCACTAGAAAATTTAGCTTAACACAAACATTAACGGTTTGGTGATTCCAAATCATAATGAGTTGAAGTTGCCAGCTACATTTTTAATCCGAAGCTATGGGAATATATTGGTGATGAAGATTTGAAGTCAGAAGTTGCATGAGATTGCCACCTTCTAGTATCCACTTCCATATCACTTTGTTATGCTTTCAAATTAATCGTTGCTCTAGCAGAAACCAATTCAACGGCTTGTCAACATTGCACATGAAAATTCAGCGACTGCCGAGAAGAACATTTAGGGCGGACATTTGTTAAGCGAAAAAAGAGCCTATAAACGGGTGTATATAAATATGGGTGGTTCTTATTTGAAGACGGACATTGTGTGCTCTTATTTATTTGGATGCTTCATATTTGAGAGGGTTTTGCTTCTATACTRGCTATCGTGAACAACTCGTATGGTCCTTTACAAAGCAACGGGTAATGTAAAAATATTACTGAAGGCTAGGGAAAAAGACTGACTGAGGTCGAAGCCGCAACTAATTTATATAAATATTTTATTTCAAAATTGACTTCGATATGAACAATCTTTGGCGAACAACCCTCAGGTAATTCTGAGTCTTTCAACATTCCTGAATGATTTATGGAGTTGTTTGTCATAGCGGGTAGTGAGAGAGCTTTTGTGGAGATAACCTTATGTACCTTCAACTTGGGTTTCGCTTTCGTGTCGATATTTCAGAGAGTCAGAGAGATCAACGTATCGAAATAGCCAAAGAAGCGAAAGCCAAACCATAGTTCACTAATTTTAACTAAAGTTTTGAACCTTTTAGCAATCAATTGAAAAAAGTAAACGTATAATACTTCGCATTTCATATTTATATACATATATTTTAGAGTATTGAATGCGTTTGAAATAATCCTTTGGATTTGACAAATATTCGCCACGAGCCGTTTGAGCAAGAGAGCGGAAAAAATTCGCCGAACGTGTACGCAAATAAATTAAATGGAATCCGTAAAGTATTAAAAGGGTTCTGCCTAAAAAAAAAAAACTTTAAAAACGAAGAAATCCACTCTCCATAGTCGTATGTTTATGTAAGTCATTATGACGGTAACCACCATGAAATATTCCGCGAATTCAGCAAAAGCTTGATAAAAAAAATATGCAAAAAACAAACAAAAAAAATTTAAAAGGGCGCCCAACATTGGCATTCTGAAAATGAGCAACCAGCGTGGCGTGGTCTGTGTTGGCAAGAAAGTTATCTGCCATTGTAAATCCGTGGCAATAAACTTGTAGCAATTACATGTCGTGTTCTTTCTAGCAAGCGGACAGTAAGAAGGAATTGTTATTTACGACAGGAAATTAATTGAAGTCAAGTTGCTGCAATAAATAATAAGTAATTTATTTAAAAATTGGCGATACTAAAGTTATTACAATTATCATGGTGATTATTCACAAGAGGACTTATTTGAATTGGTAAATTGATGTATACATACATTATAGTGTTGGTTTGCAYCATCCATATTGTTCACGGTTACAYAYAAAACKTAGAGGATTAAGAAAAGAGTTGTTAACTGTGTATGTATGTTTGTTGAATATTACTGAACGACGCATATATGCTCGTTTAATTGASCTTCAGACCGACATTTGTTCAATCARYTTGTTSATRTGACAATTGATGATAGAAAATGACTTACTATTTGACGAACATGTCAAAGGGAACTTTTGACAGCATCACCACGAAGTGACAGTCTCGGTTTTTTGTCGTTATAGACTGTTCAAGTTTGTACGCATGTTCAGTACTAAAGTTCACGTCAAGTACAGAAAGAGTGTCTGTTGGCTTTGAGAAGGGTTACTTGCTAACTATATTTATTTATAAAATTATGTATGTCTTACTTCTAAACTCGTATATTCATATTATKTCGTATCTTATCTGCTATTTTGCACTTAACTTCATTTTTCCAGGATACACTTTTCTGTCCCAAAAAAGCACTACGCTTTTATTGATAAGCCACTTCGGACATATCTTATCTGAACATCTGTTTTTCGAATCTGAAGACTTATGAATAAATCACAGCGCATTAACGAAGCCGAACTATCACAAAAAAAAATCACCAAAAACTTATATATAGTATAACATCAGTCAAATTGAACGGTTTTTAGGAGACAGAAAACAAAGAATATAGAGAGTAACTCTTATTAACAGTACATGTGGCACGTTAGCGCAGATTATCAACAAAAATTTTTATTATTTGTTACAATATGTGTCTTTTGCAAAAACTTATGTAATATACTATATTGATCTATGTGTAAGCAGAATATATATTTTTTAGTTAGGGGATTTGAATGAAATATAGTAAATACTTCCTCTTTTTGAACTAAATTTAGAAAATTTCAAATACGTGACACTTTCACAGTTCTTTTATAAACTTTACTAAATACAAACTTGACCGCCACTATATAATAGTAACGGAATGTAATTTCTGCGTTAATGCTAATAACCGAACGGAAAGCTCACAATAAATGCACACAAAAAAGTAAAAGAAACATCGGGCATTGTTTGAGTTATGAAAGTGATATGAAGTAGATTTATAAGTTTTCTTATTGCAATAGCAAAGCTCAGTACACAAATAAACAGAGGCTGAGTGGCAAACACATTAGCAGACATTCAAGTATACTTGGAATATTTAAGCTGTCGCCATCCGCTCAACAGAAAAGCTGCCGCGGATGAGCACATTTGCGAACACCAAGTAGAAAAGAACATAAAATGTAAATACATTAAAATGAGATGAACTTGAAATCAAGCCTTGTATGCTGAATATTATTACAAACGTTACTTTTTGGAAGGCAAATATAAAATAAACTTTAGGAAATATGAGAATTTGATCAAAAAATTTTCTATAATTTCGAAAAGGCCCTTCGAAACTGAATCTCTTTACCTAAAGCACGCTACACAAAGCCATACAGACGTACATTGTTATAAATTTGGAAATGCTTTCGCTTATAAAATAAACTTTAGGAAATATGAGAATTTGATCAAAAAAATTTCTATAATTTCGAAAAGGCCCTTCGAAACTGAATCTCTTTATCTAAAGCACGTGGCGCTGGCATTATCAGCAGGAATCACAGTCTACACAAAGCCATACAGACGTACATTGTTATAAATTTGGAAATGCTTTCGCTTACATCAATCGATTTGGAAATATTTTCA
>NW_017534688.1:24780-31582 GCF_001853355.1 Bactrocera latifrons
GGGTGGATCGATCGTTTTAAAATTTTACACATTCACTACATTTCTTGATTAAAGAATTTAGGAAAAAAGAATTGAAAAAAAATTTAAAGTTTTTGAATTTTTGAAACAAAAAAATTTAAGTAACTAAGGAAATGCAATTTCTACAAGAAAGTTATTGTTACCAATTGCATATCCTGAAAATAAATCCTTCATATTTCTTTTCAAATAATTTGAACYGCCAGAAACATTTTCAGGCGATCGTTTATCGCAGCAATTAAATTCTACATACATATATTGAAACAAGTAAGCAATGGCTTAGTACGGGTGCAACTGACATTTCATACTCTAGCAACTTGCAAGGAACAAAGCTTGGGCAATACCTTTAGGTGTTGGTTAAGTTTTGTTATAGGTCGTTTAATTTAATAACTATATTTTACTTCACTCCTGAAAAAATTATATTAAAATCATGCTTAAAAACCTTAACGTAACCGAAGGCGCTATTGTTAACTCGACTATAACCGCAAGCGGTGTCTACTCCAGCAAAGAAGAAGCAGAAATTCAACCGGATGTTTGAAAATCCTGATATTAGGCTAGAGCAAGTTCTCACTCGTTTTAGCCAATTTAGGCCCTAAATTTAATTAAGGTAATGCGCATATTCGCCGATATATGGGGTATAAGGACAGCCTGAAGATTGAAAATGTTTGTATTAGGTATATCAGGGATAAGTGAAATATTGACTCGATTGAACCCATTTATAACCTTCAGATACACTATTATCSGAAAATGATTTTCTCGTAATTTCAATTATGTATCTCACACATTGATTTTTTTTGATAAAATGGTATAGTACGATACTTATTCACAATTCTGTAAATATTTGTATGACTTGGTGAAAACTTTTTTTAAAAGTCACTGCTAACATATTAAACATAAACATTTTGCTTTTAAAGTTCGCCAACGTAAGAAACCATGAATAAGAAGCCATGAACAAGAGTTGCATATCTATAGGTTTCCTTCTTTGTTTTTCGAATAACTCCCTTTTGTTCTTTTTGAAACACAGAAAGACCCAGTGGTTGCAAATCAACATTAAATTAATATTCTCATATGACTTTTCCTACGYTACTACAGAAGCACTTTGATTACTTTATTTAAAAACTTCTGTATCTGATTGCCATTGATCTTCTAATACTAGAATTCTAGATGTTGCCCTCAAATTCAAATATTCCAACGATTTTCATGGCAAAAGAAATTTCTTGGAACAAAATTTATTACTTTCGGACGTGTTTGGTTAAAAATATTTCTTTTACCTGTTGCTACGGCTGATGCTAAAAAATATTTTATTACTGAAAACCAAACTGTAATAACCAAGAATCTTAAATTATCAAATTGCTATTCTCAGAAAAATTCAGGATAAASTTTGTTTTAATTTTTAGCTAACACTAAAAACTGGAAAAACTTTTTCCTCTAGCTCAGCTTTACTATACTTGTATGTAGGAATGGCACATGAATTAAAAAAATATAAGTATATTATTAGTTTTTTTTTATGAATTTTTACTTAGTGTCCAGATTACTGAATACGTAAACAATTTTTTTTAATATTTTTTATTTATTTTTTTTCGATTTTTTGCAAAGTGTACGCAGTAATTAACCAATTATTCGATAGTTTAAATAGTAATTGTGCATATTTAAAATTGAACTTTGACGATCGAATTCACCACAGTTTTTAAAAACAATCGCTATTCGGTTAGTTCGCACATACATTTCTGCTGTGAGATATGTGTTTTAAAATAATTAATGATTTAAATTATAATTGAATAATTTTTCGATTTTTTTCAAAATAGCTTAGCTTTTTACGCACATATCACGTATAGGTATTAATATATTTTAAAAAAAAAAAATTATAATATACAATATTTTTGCTCTTTTATAATACTCACTATTTGAATTTTCTATTTACTGTTATTCTGYGTTCTTGTATGTGCGAAAAAYAGCCAACACTTCAGCAGGCAAAACTTTCACAAACAGCAATGGAAGTTGCGATAAAAAACATTCCGCAGACATTATTATGCAAATGATGBATGAAAGGGGTTAGGCATGAGATTTGTTCACTTTATTACACTTGCTGATTGCAGATTGTTACTTGACGTCAATAAAAAATTCAGCTTTTCGCACTCCTTGTTGTTGTGCATAAATTATGAGTTCACCAGCAGTAAATTACAGCAGCTTTCACACGCAACCTTATTAACACCTCGGAGATATTAATTCTTTTTTTAATCTAAAACGATTTTTTTTGCTGAAAGTAACACAACAACACTTTGCAATAATTGTGTAGTAASAAACATACCGACACTRCTGAAYATTTTCCTTAAGCCTCTGAGAGCTCCACTTCACAGCACTTAACCTTGGCAATCGTACGCTGCCGTGAAGACGGAAATTTTTACACTTTTTTCAGTGTTGAATGTTGAGTATTTTATTAGTTTTGCTTTTCGATTTAAGCAAATGAAAAGCAATTTTACACATATTTATTTTTATTTCTTAAATTATGTAAATATTTTTAAGATTTGTGAAATTATGATTCGAATTTGTAATTTCGCTGTGAGTGGTTTTTATTTTTTTGTAATTTTTCAGTAATCTTTTTTTATTACTTCGAATTATTTTCACTCAAAACACTGAATCTTTAATTATTTTACCTTTTGTTTTCTTTGAAACAGTATTCTTTAATTTTTAAAATTTTCACATATAAATTTTTTATTTTATTTTGCTTGATTTGCTTAAATTTTTATGTATTACATTTATTTTTTTTTGTATACAAGTTGCAAATATTTGCTGAATTATAAACACTGCAGCTCTAAAAGTAGCAAAGCCATTAGCTTATAACCAACAATTCACTTCTTCAACATTACCAGTTTCATTTTTCGGCGTCGATAAATAATTTTATTCTTCGCCAAAAATACACATAATTACTTTCTTCACATAAATTTTTGTTTAAATTTAACACTGCTCTAAATTGTAGCTTTTTTAAATAATTGTTGTTTAACGAAAATTTTTATTATTCTTTCAAATTTTATCATTCAGGTGTGAAAAAAATAAATTTTTTTTCAAAACATGCCTTAAAGTATTGTGTTATTTCTCTTGGCAGAAACACAAACTCTTGACTTCCTTCAATATAATGCTTTAGTCTACCGCATTTGAGAATTCCTTTAACTAACGCATTGCWTTTCCTCCRACTACCTTCTTCACAACCGCTGCGCTAAAGGTATCCCGACGTACTGAATCGTCGCCATCGAATTGCTTCTGACTTTGGCACACCGTGGCGAATGTGAAAATATGCTTCTGCCGGCGTTGGAGTCAACGTACTAAATCTGCTACTAAATGCAAATCGTAGTAGGAAAAGTACTTCAAAAGAGTAGCAAAATTTATGAAAACGCGCTGGTATTGGTGAAGGAAAATGAAAGTGGTTTGCTGAGTGGCCAGTACTTTCTAATATTCTTTTCCATAGGCAGCRTAAACACAYGCACTTAGCTTTATCCTCTTGAGCTTTCTCGCAATGCACACAGTTAAATACAAATTGCGTATTTTTAAATTAATGTATACGGTCTCGTCGATTTTCAAGTGATTCTGATTATTATGAAAATATTAAAAAAAGGAAATTCACATTATATTTTGAATTTAGAAAGTTTCCGTTGATTACTTTTATTTTTAATAAATATTGATGATGATAGTTTTTAATTAGACAATCACCTTTTGGGTTGGGATTCTTTTGAAGATTGATTTTCGCTTTCGAAAACGAATTCGACGCAGTTTTCAGAACATATTTATAATTTTATTCATTTTTATGGGAAATATTTTCAAACTATTATAAGATTATCCAGCCAATTTTTGCTTATGCGAATTGGCTATTCAAATAATCCTAATCACATTCCTCAGTCATTATTAATTGACATTTTTCTCTAGTTTAGGTGGTTTTCTTCTATCTTAGATACTTATATGYTTTTAAAATAAGCAAGTACAGACCATTACACCCTTAAAAACCTCTTGAACCAAGGCTCGCATCCATAATAAGGAAAAAACCTCTATATAACCCAAAGACACATTCAACGCCGCCCTCTACTTGATTTGTAGGTTCTATATAATTTGTAATATACATATGTCTTACTAATAAGTAAAAATTTCTCTGAGTTAATTTTAATAAAAATGTAATTACGTTTCGACTCTTTGACTTCTTTTTATACCCTCATATGGAATATTGAACCAAGTGTTAGTAAAGCTAAAAAATTGATAACCAATTTCGCTCTAGATAAATCTTAAAAGACCCCGGCCGACAATGTAAAAATAAACGAAATCGCATGAGAATCCCTCCCATTTCCTATATAACTTGTATATATATATGATTTGTTGTAACTTGAGTAAAAATCAAGATATCTTGATGAAACTTGATGCAGATATTTCTTGCCAAAAAGTTGAAGCGGAAACTCAAGCCAAACTCTTAAACTGTTCAAGCCAAAATAACCAAATTCGCTCAAGATAAATCCTATAAAAACTACTACTACTAAAGTGCGATAAATCCATAGCTAAAGACGCCAGAGACAGTGAATTTTAACCGGGAGATGGTATGACAAAGCTTTAACGGAGCCGGTGCCAAATTGGACCATGGGTGGGGCACCGCCCGCTTTTAGGTAAAAACACATATCTCGAAACAAAGCTCAAAGCAACAAAAWCCTCCGAAAAATATTGTAAGTGTATTTGATAACCAAGTTTGCATTTTCTTAAATCTCTAACAAATGTTTGTCGATAAAAATTAAAAATAAAATACTTTCGGTTGTTTTATTGATGGATWTCTAGGTTCGCTTTGGTTGCTCTTATTACTTCGTCTGTATGTGAGTAGCACATCAGAATTTCTTTCCCTTGTGTACACAAATCATTAGTACACACATATTCACTAAATCAAATTTACTCATTTCTCTTTCTGCGCCAAACCAATTTTTAGTTGCGAGCAGCTGTGGAATGTACATCTATGCACCCAATGTTGTACTCAGAACAAAACTCTCACTCAAAACACTCAAGTTCAGCTCATTCGTAAACTCATTGCTTTATCGATTCTCTTAACACAGTAATCTCATTCTCTCTTTGCTCTCAGGAGCTGTGTCAGCGCTATATGCCTTGTCTATGTTGTGTTTGTAGTTTCGTAAACAATATTCTGCAACAGGTGCTTTTATGTAATTTTGGCATTTATATTTCCATTCTGTACTATACAATATATCGCATAGTATATGTAGGTAGGTGTATTTGCTGAATTGCGCACTTATTGCAGGCTGCTTTAACCGGAGTATTAGAAATTAGCATTAAGGTAAGCTAGGTAAATATGTAAAGGCCGCGTCAGAATGGATATTTGTACGTCAAAGACGTAAATATGCGAATGAAGCTGTGAACGTAACGTAAAGGTATACCACAACCAATGCATTGCGCAAGTATAGTAAACCAAAATCAGTTGTTCTTTATAATCGTCAATTATTTCGTTTTGACCGTTTAAACGTAACCCTCCTCTGGCGAGAAGATAGTGAAAGCCACTGTAATACTGCATTATATCCTAAAAATGCACATGGGCTATGCCCGCCCGAAGATCTTGACCAAGAGGACGGTGACGTTGTGAAAAGAGGATTATGAGGAAAGTGCATTTCAGCACTTTTGCAAAAGGCTAAAGGAATGGGATCAAACAACGTCAGCTAAAATGCTTCAAYGTATTTCTCCTTGTTTAAAAGTCCATCAATCTTATACCGTGTACGAACACCACAGCAGGTAAAACATACTCATACCATGGTAGATCTTCCACAATACTTTACTTCGCGTGAAACATAGCGGACAACGAATTCTTGATGATTAATTAAATATTTTTCGTTTTATTTACAATTTCCGGGTACTATTGTTACAATGTTTATAATTTATGAATTATAATTGTTTTCTTATTTCATTAAATTGCGGCGTGAAAAGTTGTGTTGTAAGAATATTAAATTTTATTTTAATTGAGAATATAGCATTACCTACCAAAGTGCCGTTCCCATTTAACCCATACCAAAAGTAGCGTATTTTGGACTTAACATTAATGGTCTTTATTTCGCTATGTAATACTTTAAAAATTCTGAAAATTTCTTTCTCACAAAATGTAACTTGATATCTGCTCTAAATGTGTGTATGTATGTGTTATACACACAGCCATTAATTTCAGCGTTAATGACATTGTGTCAACGCTCCATTTGATTTTTGTACATTAATTTAATTATTTTCCTTTCAGCAGGCATCATCGAAACCAATATCCATGATATATCTAATGAGTAACGAAGTTAAAACTACTTGTAACTTAAGTTATAATGGCAATTAATTTTAAGATCCTTCAAATTTAAACTCAAAACCTATCTATTACAAAATTTACAAACAAATTTAAATGCATAAAGTTACGTATGTGGCAGTTTACCTGTTATACGAGGTGTATTAAAAATTTTTTTATTTAAATTTAAATTGAGCGATTTTGCAGAGTTCAATTGTAGCAAAATTTATTATTATTATTATAATATATAAATAAACTCATTGCCTGAAAATTCGGCTCATAACTTGTTAGAATAACAAAAATAACTATATGTAGTATATGGGAGATTGGGGTAGTATTGCCCGATTTTAACAATTTTTCAAAATACCACATATTAATAACATGCCACACTGTAAAAAATTTTTAAAAATTTTGCGTTTGAAATAAAATTTCTGGCGCCGAAACGTTCACAATAATCACTTGTTTGTCACGAGCAAGGTGGTCGAGAACACCTTGACGACG
>NW_017534688.1:32218-36919 GCF_001853355.1 Bactrocera latifrons
GCCAGATCGACCATATTGTAATAAACGGAAGACAGATCTCCTGTGTTTTAGATGTGCGTACGCTCCGAGGTCCTAACATCGACTTAGACCACTACTTTGTTGTAGCCAAGGTAAGAAGCCAGTGGCGGGTGCTCTGTTCAGCAATAAATGTACGTCAACAAATATCATACATTGCACTCCTCCTCTTTGAGAGCACTCATAAATTACTCGGTATAAGTGAACTGTGGGCCGGCATTTCAAGCTCCTTACGTACAGCTGTAACCGAAACCAATCGACCAGAATTTGTGCGGGATGGGATAGCTACCAAGAACTGAAGAGGGAAGCCAGACGCATTTGCAGGCCGACAGGGATAATGCTCGAAAATTCTACAAAAGAATGCGGCGGCTAACAGAAGGTTTCAAGACTGGAGGATACTCTTGTAGAACCCTCAAAGATTATCTAGTGACTGATGCCCAGAGCATACCAAAATTATGGAGGGAACAGTTCTAAAGATTGCTGAATGCAATCGCGTATAAGGTTCTATTGAGCGTTCTGTGTGAAAGCCCACCATCAACGAACTGATTGGACTTCATCAGTGTTGCTTTAGACCTAGAAAATCAATAACCGACCAGATCTTCACCATATGCCAAATCTTGGAACAGACTCGTGAAAAGAGAATCGATACACAACACCTCTTCGTCGATTTCAAAGCTGCTTTTTACAGCATGAAAAGGAGCTACCTTTATCCCGCGATTTCTGAATTTGGTATTCCCCCAAAACCAATATGGCTGTGTAAATTGACGTTGAGCAATAGCGAAATCTCCGACTGGACCGGGAAGGATCTCTCCGAGCCGTTCGATACCAAACGAGGTTTCAAACAAGGTGAACCCCTATCGTGCGACTTCTTCAATCCGCTGCTGGAGAAAATAATTCGAGTTGCTTGAACTCGAGCAGGTACAATCTTTTATAAGAATGTACAGCTGCTGGCGTATGCCGATGATATTAATAGCACTCACGACTTGGCTCTCATAGCTCTGAAAGTATTCGACGTAATACCCGCCAGGGGAACCAAAGGAAGAGGAAGACCTCCATTTCGTTAAGAGGACCAGGTGGAGAAGGACTTAGCTTCAGTAGGAATGAAGCAGACGCTTTGATTTAAAAGCAAATGGGAGCCAACGTTTCACAACCACAAATTTCAGACCATTTAAAAGCAATGGGAAAGATCCAACAATTTGAAAAATGATTTGAATGGAAGACAAATGGAAAACCGAAACAAATCTTGAGAAAGTTTGCCTCAAAAGCAGAAAAGAAGTCAGTGGTACTGGCGATGAAAAATGGATTTATTGTAAGAGTTCTAAACAGAGAAATTAATGGGTAAATTCAAGGTAACCATTAAGAAGGCAATGAACCATGGATTGTTCGAAGATATCTATACCAGAATGGGCTAAAAGACACAACAAAGTAATTTTGTTACACGATAATGCAGATGCACACAAAGTAAAATCTGTTCAGGATATAAAGTACTTGGCTGGGAACTACTTACAGATTTGTCCTTCCATTTACCATTTATTTTCAGCGATGAGAGACACATTGGCTAAGCAGCACTTCGATTCCTACGCATAAGTCGAAAGTTAGGTGTCTGGTTGGTTTTCTTCAAATGAGGAACATTTCTATTGGCATGGTATCCATAAATTACCAGAGAAGTGATAAATATATATATCGGCAATGGTCAATAGTGTGTATAGTTAGTTTTTTTTATTTTCCCGATGTCCTTTACAGCCTACTGTATTCTTTCATTCTGAGTTCTTTTATTACAACTGAACTAAGTTACTGTGTTGGAAAATGTAAAAAGTTAACTTTTACTCTTGGAAGGCCGTAGAATTTGTCTAAATTTTTAAAAGGATGTAAAGAAACTGATATTTCAATTTGGTCTTAAATAAATATTCCCCGTTAACATTTTTCTCAGACAAGACAAACACACAATTCGTTAGTTTTCTTCGTGACTGGCGGTGTGACGAGTTTATTATAATCAATATTTTTATTTATTTTGGTAGAGTTTTGCATTGTGGTTGACGTGAGGGATGTTGTGATTAAGGAGGGTGCCTGCTTTAGAAGCTTTAAAAAATCGATTTTTTGTTTTGTTTAAATCTCTTTAAAAATAATCTGGGAATATGTCCCCAAAGTTTTAGATGGGAAAATAGTGGCCGAGCATCTAGCAGATATATGAGCTATTGGGTAGGAAGCGAAAACTTTGACGCGCGATTTCTCGGTTTTGTATTTTTACAATTTTTCGTAATTGGCAGGCAGGATAGAAAAAAAAACTAAACGTTGTATAGAATTGGGACAAAGTTTATTATCTTTGGCATTAAATTATCTTCTATTTAAATTAAAAAAACTAAGAAAAGTCAAGTKTAAACATATTTTTAAACCACATAAAGTAACATTTTTTTTTGGTCAAAAAACACATTATTGTGTTTTTTTTTAGATTTGTAAAATGTTACACTTTTTTTTTGGAATTTTTTTAAGTCGATTGAGAATTTTGATTCCAATAGAAATTGTGGCCTGCATCCTGCCCGCCGTCCGACAAATGCACAGGCGAGATGTACTGCTTCCCTAGGGCAGAATATAAAAGATTTCGTATCAAAAAATTTTTTGAATGATGTTTAAATAAAAAACTATAAACCATACAAATATCGCTTTAAGCACTAATTTCTTTCTCTCATAAAAAWTCCTTTAAAAAATCGATTTTTTGAAGCCTCTAAAGCAGACAGGGGAGTCTGCTATTCCTAAAAAAGGAAACTGTATTTAAGAGACGTTCTACACCTGGAAATTTTGCCATATTAAAGTAAATATATTTATGTGATTTTACTTGAGCTCAATGGGAAAACTAGTTATGTCACATTTTCAAAACATGTCTTTACCTTAAAGTTTATGAAAAACATKTGCGACACACATTGGCAAATGGGATGACTACATACGTACAGAAGTAGATTCATGTATTTAACAGCAGGTTACTCATACGCCATGTAACGCCCGCGAMTTACAATACACACTAAACATTGGGCAACGATATCAACATTATAAATATACAATACATAACAAGTAATTGCTAGTCTTTTCCTTTAAATACATGTTTGTGTTCGTTGTATGCAGTGTGTGAGAKTTTTATATACTATAAGCGTAATAAAAAGCAGACCATTTGATGCTAATTTCTATACTTTTCTCCAATTAAACAATATTCGTGCATTAGGAAACTAATTTCAAACTAGATAGACAGAGAAAAGTCTTCTAGCTACTTTGTAAAGGATGGCTGAAAATTCTATTCTACGAAAGATTGACCATTCGAAAAATTACAAATCTTCAGATGGAGTAAAAAGTAGTTTTTGTAAAAATTATTGAAATTGTACATTCAAATCGTCATACATAATGTGTTATAGAAAATCCGCTTTAAAGAACATCAAATATGCTTGATTTTTAAGATTAACAGAAATTCATGGAAATTGGAGCTCAGACATCGAATAACAGTGTGATAATCGCAAATATTATATTGAAAGTTACTCATTTCAATCTACAGATGATTGAAATCCAATATCTGAGAATTGTTCTTAATACATGAATGTCCTTTGAAGAGCACTTGGCCCACACCTGTGAAAAGGCTTCATAAATATTTAGTACATAATATTAACCTGAACGATGTTTAATGCCCGTGGACCAAAGTRAAATAGGAGAAGATTATTGGAGTTCTATATGGAGAACATTAACCAATGGCTAAAAAGACAACGTGGCGCGGTAGATTTTTATTTAACTCAAATTATTACAGGGCATACCTGTTTCAAAATATATGTAAAACTTTTCAAACATGAAAAYGATATGTCTTCATAGGCGGCAATTGCGGTGGTGGGAACATAAAAAATACGTTKTTCCATTGTCCACAATACGAGCAAGAAAACCAACAGAGGTGGGGTCAAATAAATGCAGCTTGTAACAGAATGTATTCAGACTCAAACCTATGAGCATTGCCCACTCACCCTCCCGCTAATGACGGTGGTGTAGAAAGGTCTATGACGGTTTAGTTCAGATTAAAGTTCCACACTGACATGAGGTTCAGCCTCATACATAAAAAAAAAAAAATTATCACTTGTTTCAGGTAAAGAAACACAACGCCATGAGACGCAGAGTACAGCAGAACATTAACGATATATTTAAACTATAGGGAAGCAACTAAAAGTAGTACTYTTTAGCTGAAACTACACACTTGAGGCTAAAGACCTAATTAACACAAAAGTTGATCTAACGGTACTTTTCCAGTTACAAAGGACAATGATGATGCTGAAACCTTTTCCGAACCTTTGTCGGAAATATGTGTGTTAAGTTGGCAAAACTGAGAAAGGATTGTTGTAGTTACTTAATCACATTTTAAAGCACTTGTTTAAATACTTACCTTAAAACTCCGGGCTTTAATTTCCTACATTTGAAGCTCGCATTTTTATAAGGATTTGAACACAAAAATGTGCTAACAAAAGGAAATAAGGTGGTATTTTAGTAATGTTATTGAAAAAATTTGTTAGCTGCTCATTTATTAATTAGAAAGAAAAAAGGACGAGCAGAGTCTAACTAACCACGGTTTACAATTTGTATTTTTKTATTTTTATTCTCTTCCTTTCCAGTGACAATCACACCATTTCTAATATGTTCGCTGAATTCTTTAGGTCCAATTACTCT
>NW_017534688.1:38239-41279 GCF_001853355.1 Bactrocera latifrons
AAACTTTAATCAAATTCTTAGTTTTGGCTGTTGAAATTTTTGTTTCTGTAGCTGAGCAGCTTAAGATCGCAACGCTTAAAACTCTCTTGCCTTTTATGACTCGGCTAATTCCGCTCGTTCGCGGATTGCGCCCTTCGCGTCGGTTGGGCGGGAGGAGGGTAATCGTTGGGTATTATTATTATATAAATGATATTTATTGATATATGAATATGCTGGACTTAAATTGGATCCGCAGATTAAGTTTTCCAATGCGTTGTAAAATTTGGGAGTTTACTAAAGCTAGTTTTAGAGTTTTCATTAATGACATCATTATTTATACTCGTATCAAAGAAACTGTAGGAAATGTTTAGAAATATATATATTAACGAACTATTTTTGAATCAATAGCTCTGGTTACTGGGTAAACATGTTGTCGGGGTACGTCGACGTAAGAGGCCCAATTCCTTTCAAAGAAAAATACTTCGCTTAGTGTTACTGGCATTTACAATGCCTCTTAGCACCTTGTTTTGAAAATGTTGTATAATATTAATACTGCTATCATTGGCACATTCCCACAGTTGCACACCATATGACCATACCAGCTTGATTATTTGTTTATAAAGAAGTAATTTGTTGTGTATGGATAGGTTTGACTTTCGCCCAATTATTCTTGTCATTTTTGATAATTTCAGATTAAGTTCAATCCTTTTTATTTTAATATGCTCTTTCCAATGTAATCTAGCATCGAGCGTAATGCCAAGATATAATATTTAGCTATATTTGCATATGGTATGCAGACATCTAGAATACTTATGGGTTGACAAAAGATTCTTTTCTTATTCTCCATTTTCAGTCCAACTTATCACTGAGTTGATTGTTGCATGTTTAGCGCAGCTTTTTCTGCAGTTTTGCCGACGCATAGTACTGCGGTGTCATCTGCGAAAGTGGCAGTCATACTGTTTGGTGCTATATCTCTTGTATACAGAATATATAAAAGTGAAACTAAGGTACTTAACTAAGGAACTCCTGCTTCAATTTCTTTTAGTTTGGAAATTCATTTCCTGTTTTTACACGGAAAAATCTAACGGTTATATACGATTCTAAAGAGCACAATACTCAATCGGAAGACATGATTTTAGTTTTTGCATAAGGCTTTCGTGCCATAGCTTGTCAAACGCTTGTGCAACGTTAAGGAATGCAGCTGAGCATGCGTTTCGCTCCTCCAGGGTTTTTTCTGTTTCTGATGTTATTCTGTGAATTTGTTCTTTTAGTTTCTAAAACCGAACTGATGCGATGGRATTAACTGGTTTTGAGATTTGTAGAAGTAATGAAATTGGTCTATATGCCGAGACTACGTGAGGATCCTTTCTTGRCTTAGGAACCACAACAACTTCGGCAACTTTCCAAAGGCTTGGAAAATGTGTCAGATGRTTTGTTGTATTGAAAACATAGGTGAGTTTCCGTAAAAATTTGTATGGTAGCTGCATTAACACTTCAGCTGTAATTAAATCGAAGCCAGCTGCTTTCTTAACTTYAAGCTTTTTAATTTCACTTTTAAGTTCACAAATGGTGATTGCTGGGATTATTGCATGATCTTGTTGAATACTACTGAGGAACGCGATTTCACTACTCGTTTGGACGAAAGGCTTCAGCTAGGTGTTCCGCTTTATCTCCGGAGCAGCTTGGGATAACTGATTGTTGAATTTCTTTCGTAAATGTGTGAAATGTTCTAACTTTAGTTTTTCAATTGTTGTGATTTCGGGCACTTTATTTTAGTCTGAACTATTTGTTTGAACGAAGTCCAGTCCGGAATTTTGTGGTATAGCTTCAGACTAAGATCTCTCTTAATGACTGTCTCACTTAGAGTTAAATAAAATGGGGAGTGATAAGAGTTTAGATATTGCAGTAGTTGACAAGGGCTGGTTCATTGCTTTTAATGTAATAATTGTGGTTTGAATATTGTGCGTACTGATGTTTCATCCTCATAATGTTTAATGCTGTATTTAACAATAACAGCAGTGCCTCCTTCGCACAATTTCTAGGGTAGGTTGTATGATAGATATCGTAGTTTTTGGAAGTTATGTGGCTGTGTGTACATCTATTTTCCCTTTTTGTGAAATAAATTTAAGCTCTTCTTGGTTCTTTAATAGTCCATTTGCATTCTATATCATTTGCATTCCATATCATGATTTTGTTTTATTTTTAATTTTATTTTTTTCGAGGATCGATACTGAATTGTTCTTATTTATTTAACATCTCAAGGATTTGAGTTAATAGGTCTTCGGTCATATTTGTGTTCTTTTTCCATTCACCGCGTTTGAGTTGCTTCTCAGTACTTCAGAAAAAGTGAGCTTACTCGTCTGTACACGATTCTGCTTGTTGACAGTATTTTAATTACCAATGAGTGGAGTATTTGATGTACTGGGCAAATTCATGGAAACTTTTTTTCTTCAAGTCTTTGCTAAGAATACTTTGAAGCTCCTTGGTAACAAAGCATCCTCCTAGTTTGCAAGATGGCTTTCGCCACAGTTACAGCATTTTGGTTTTTCTGAGTTTAGTTTTTGGCACTCGATGGTTTTGTGTTTACCCCCGCATTTAACTCATTTTGACATTTTCGCACAGAAGTTCTTGGTGTGTCCAAATGCCTGGTAAATTTTACATTGTGGAATAAGTTTAGAAYGTCTAATAGGCTCGATGAGAACAAGGGTGTGAAGAATGTGTTTGATTTCACAAATTTCTTGATGTCTTCATTAGAATCAAAAGTTGCTAAAAACATCTTTAAAGGTTCTCGTGTTCTCCACTTGAGTTTATTTACGACGTTCATAATATTTAAATCTTTTTCTTTTAAATCAGCGATAATATCACTAAAGCTACACTAATGGTGGAGATTTTTAATCATAACCTTTATTGGGCGCATTTGTTTATCTTCAAAGCACTACCATGAGCTCCCGATGCAGGCAACATTTTTGTCACTGATCTATAGTCATCACGATTGTAACGGTTATTTTATGAATGTCGTTATTTAAAAGGTTAAATATAAATGAACTTTTGGTATTATCTT
>NW_017534689.1:0-7784 GCF_001853355.1 Bactrocera latifrons
TACAATATATCAGAAAATGATATTGAATCGGGGACGATTCATCTTAGAGAGGGGGGAGTTAACGGCAGCAGCCACCCAGACAATTTACGATGAATATAAACAAATTGTGTCTTCCCACAGTATTACTGCTTGGTCAGCAGAATACTTTAATTAAGAATAAGAAACTAATTTATAATTTGTTTTGATAATGAAAATAATTGGTAATTCAATGCTCTGGCATTTCACCACTTGGTGTAATGCTAAAACATCTTTAGTAATAAGCATATAGAATTGTAAGATTATAAATAGAAGAGAATGAATAAATAAAGGCAAAAGGTATTCAGAAGTCATTCGGAAGGTGACTAGCGATCACCGGAGTACCGACTCAAAACACATTGTTTCATTTCCACCGCGCGTAGCGGAGAAATATTTTTTTTTAATACTTCCTACGCCAGGAAGTTAATTTGCATACGTAAATTTTTGCCATATTATTATTACCTTTCTTTTTACGTTAAACGTTACCACGCCAAAATTAAATGTATAAATGTCTAAAAAATCCAAATAGCAAACGTATAATGTCTATATAAATGACCGAAGGTGCAAAGATGCACGGTTGAAAAAAGTTGAAATAGACGGTGCGCGTGTGTAGCGGCGAACGTGACTTCTAGAACTGTGTAGGACAAAAAACGGCACAGCGTCACCTTCTCGTTGGTATAAAATGAAAAATGGAACAAAAACAGATATCAAACTACTTAATGTTTGGAAGCATTGACGAAAAGCAAAAGAAAAACATTTGGTGCATCGACAGTGGCGCTACTTCTCATATGTGCTGTAATAAAAGTTTGTTTATTTAATTTACTAAGAAAGAGGCAAAAATAAARTTAGCAGCTGATCAATATGTTGAATTATATGGTATAGGTACTCTATTACTGCAAAGTGAAAAACGCAAAATAGATTTACAAAACGTTTTATATGTACTAGCGCTACGCATGAATTTTTTGTCAGTGAGTAAAGCAGCGCAGTTCGGAAATCACACTATGKTCGAAAAAGAAACGGCTTTAGTGAGAAATAGTTAATAGAGTTAACTAACTCGAAAGTTACAATGTTTCACAATAGATACGGTCACTTGAATTTTAAAAATTTACGTGAACTCAGTGAAAAAGAATTAGTTCATGGTATGAAATTAATGGGTATACCAAGTGAATTGTGATACGTGCAATAAAGCGAAAATTTATGCATTACCATTTGTACAAAAGACTGAGCGTTCAACGAAGAAAGTTCTTGAACTTGTGCATACATTTATAGACGATTTTTGTAGAAAGACATTTGTATACTTTATGAAAGCCAAAAGTGAAGTTTTTGAAAAATGTAGAAATTTTAAAAGCTATGTTGAATGCCAAATGGACTGTAAGATAAAAGCCATACGAAGTGATAATAGTAAAGAATATATTAACAGTAAATTTGATAATTTTTTGAAAAGTTGTGGTATAAAGAGGGAGTTGACTGTCCCGTATACACCCCAGCAAAATGGTGTTGCGGAGCGGGCTGAAGCGGTACAAACCGCAGTGCATCTACGAAATAGATGCCCCACGAAGACATTGAATTCTCGTACTTCATTTGAGGTGTGGAAGCAGCGTAAACCATCAGTACTGTATCTACGTATTTTCGGGTCACGTGCATTTGCACTAGACAAAACAAACAAAGGCAAATTCGATGCGAAAGGAAAAGAGTACATTTTTGTTATTTACTCCAATACAGCAAAAGCATATCGTTTATATGATCAACAGCGGCGTATTATAGTAGAAAGGCGCGACGYTAAATTCATTGAAGGCGAGTTTAATACGAGCATCACTTCAGAAATTAGTTCATCACAATGCAATGGTGGTATACACATCTAGATGTGTATAAGAGACAGCGTTTATATGATCAACAGCGGCGTATTATAGTAGAAAGGCGCGACGYTAAATTCATTGAAGGCGAGTTTAATACSAGCAKCACTTCAGAAATTAGTTYATCACAATGCAATGGTGACTTCGCGACAAACATCATTCGCCTTAAGTCTCCAGAAAATGAGCAGTCAGCAACTGAAAATGTAGGCGAGCGTGAGATGAAAAACGACTTCGACATAAGGAGGACGAGGCCACAGCAAGTGATTCTGAAGCAGAGCAGAGTGCAACAAGTTCAGAACAAGATGAGTTACCAAAACGTGGGTGTGGTAGACCAAAACATATTCGAACGGGTCAACCAGGCAGGCCAAAGAAGTAGTTTCAACTTTTAAATGTAAACTCTACAGAAGATGATGAAACGCCTCAAAGTCCAACGGAAGCATTGAGTGGTCAACATGCAGTTGAATGGCGAAAATCCATGCAGTTGGAATATGATGCTCTTATAGCCAATAATACATGGTTGTTAGTTCATTTACCGAAGGGACAAAAAGCCATTGGTTCAAAATGGGTTTAACGAATCAAGCGAGACGCCAGCGGAAATATCGATAAGTTTAAATCAAGATTAGTTGCAAAAGGTTGTGGGCAACATTTAGGTATTAACTACTGAGAGACGTTCTCTCCAGTTATACGTTATGAGACGATACGCATGCTTTTTGCGATAGCTGCACAAAAACAGCTGTACATGCATCATATTGACATATCGAACTCGTATTTGAACAGCAAATTTTAAGAAAATATTTTCATAAAACAACCAGAGGGTTTTATCAGCAAGAAGTATCCAGAAAAGGTTTTAAAGCTACAGAAAGCAATTTATGGATTGAAACAATCCGGCCGTGTTTGGAATAGCACGTTAGACGCAGTTTTAACCAGCATCGGGTTCAAAAGGTGTATACATGAGCCATGTTTGTACGTGAACAACAACAATCAGCAGCATAGTTATATAGCAGTTTACGTTGATGATTTGATCATCATATGTCCCAGCGAAAATGAAATAGCAGAAATTAAGAAGGAGACAGCAGCAAAATTCCAGATGCACGATTACGGTACTGTAAGTTATTTCCTAGGGTTGGAAATACAACGAAAAGGTGAAAAAGGTGCGATTTCTTTGCACGACCAGGATTTCCAGCAACTTCTGTGTTGCAAACACAAACATACGTTGATGATATTCGATCAGGTAGCCACAGTCTGAATATCAATCACTAATCGGTTCTCTCATGTATTTAGCGGTCGTGAGTCGGCCAGATATTTTGCACGCAGTAAGCAAACTTTCCAGGCACAATACAGATCCGCACATTGAACACGAGACAGCAGCTAAGCATATACTACGTTATTTATCGGGCACCATCGACATGTCCATTGAATATTGCAAGACTGGTGAAGACGTAAAGGGATTCGCCGATGCTGATTGGGCAAACGATTTGTCCGACAGAAAGTCGTACACAGGGTACGCTTTTTACTTAGGAGGTAGTTCTTTTTCGTGGTCTTCAAAGAAGCAGAACATCACAACTTTAAGCAGCACTGAGGCTGAATATGTAGCCTTAGCAATGGCAGCAAAAGAGGCAATATACCTTAGCAGACTACTAAGTGAGATAGGCTGGTCAAACTCAACACCAATAACGCTATATGGTGACAACATAAGCGCACAACATATCGCTCGCAATCCAATTCACCACAAGCGTACAAAACACATAGATATTAAGTATCATTTCATTCGCGAAAAAGTTGAAAATAATGAAATAAATTTGAAATATGTATGTATCCATAGATAAGAATGTTGCCGATATCTTAACAAAGCCTTTGTCTAGGCAAAAGCACTGTAATTTTGTAAAAATGCTTGGATTAAATTAAAGTGTTGTTAAAAGGTAGATATATAAGCTTAAGAAGAAGTGTTGAAGTTGTAATCTTAATATTATTAATATGGCAACCTTCTAAATGATATTATCTGTATCATAGATTCCTAACTGTGACCGTAAATTACTTATTACATTGTACATTGAATTTAGCTCAGTTMTTATTAAACCCTTAAACTATAAACACTGCGTTTTATTATCAGTGGTTCTACGCAACAGATATTAAGTGGCCAAGTTACAGAAAAAATTAATTCTTTTACAACGGAAGATGAAAATATTTCAAACGAATATTTAAATGATGAACTTAAAAAGTTCAGGGAAGTAGAAGAATTACCTCAGATTACCCTACTGGCAGAAGAAGACCAGGCATGCGAAGCCTATTAGAAGTCCACAACAACAAGAAACGAAAATGGTCGTTATATTGTGCGACTAACTTTCAAACCAACCTTCCCAGATTCTATAGCTCTAGGTCACTCTAGAATATCAGCAGTCCAGCAATTTCTAAGCTTGGRAAAAAGTCTGATAAAGAAAAGTGAGCTCAAATCAGCATATGAGAATGTGATRTATGAATATCTAGACCTCATTCATATGGAAAAAGCTATGCCATATGAAAAGGTGTCTAAAGGTAGATATTTATCTTTTTATCTGCCACATCACGGGGCAATACGACCTGATAAACTCACAATCAAGTACGAGGGGCTTCCAGTGCCTCAAAGAGTACGAGGTCAGGCAAGTCACCCAACAACCTACTATACACTGGCCCAACCTTACAACCAGATCTCATGCTGTGAATACTAAATTGGCGCATGCTTAAATATGTTTTTAATGGGAATGTAGGGAAAATGTACAGACAAATTCTAGTACACAAAGACGACCAGGATTTCCAGCGTATACTCTGCAACTTCTGTGTTGCAAACACAAACATACGTTGATGATATTCGATCAGATAGCCACAGTCTGTCATTAGCTTGCGAATCCCTATCTCAAGTGAACAAAGCACTAAATTCAGCGGGATTCCCCTAAAGATAATTACATCAAATTATCCCAAAATAATAAACAATATAAAAAGGAAGACTTATTAGGTACAGAGTTCCTTAAATTTGAAACGGCTAGTACAACAAAAACCCTAGGGATTCAATGAAATGCCATAACAGATCATTTCTTATATACAATTGAGTCAATATCTGCAATGTGCGCCATAACCAAACGCCAAATACTTTCCTCGGTGGCAAAACTTTTCGACCCCGCAGGATGGCTTTCGCCAATAATGATTCAAGCAAAAATCCTGATCCAAGAATTGTGGCAAGATGGCACTGAATGCGATGAGCAGGTAAACCCTGTACGTTTAACAAAATGAGTTCAATTTGCTAACTAACTGAATATTTCAAATCTTGGACTTAGTTTCYCCAGCAAAATGGCAACATGTTGCAAGTGCAGATGACTCAGCGGATCTTGGGCAAGAGGTGGCAAGCCACTGCACACCACCAGCACTACACTCTGGTGGAATGATCCAACATGGCTAACAGAATCACAAGCATTTGGGCCAAAGTGTCCCCCTCGGAATATAATATCGCCGGAAAGGCGGAAAATTTAAAATTTTCATATTACTCCAGAAGAGGATGATATTCTACCGATTTTTTTCATTTCCTAGAGTACTATGAGTAGTCGCTTCTTCTTCTTGATTGGCGTAGACACCGCTTACGCGATTATAGCGGAGTTAACAACAGCGCGCCAGTCGTTTCTTCTTTTCGCTACGTTTCGCCAATTATATATTCCAAGTGAAACCAGGTTCTTCTCCACTTGGTCCTTCCAAGGGAGTGGAGGTCTTCCTCTTCCTCTGCTCCCCCGGCGGGTACTGCGTCGAATACTTTCAGAGCTGGAGTATTTTYGTCCATCCGGACAACATGACCTAGCCAGCGTAGCCGCTGTCTTTTAATTCGCTGAACTATGTCAATGTCATCGTATATCTCGTACAGATCATCGTTCCATCGAATGCGATATTCGCCGTGGCCAAAGCGCAAAGGACCATACATCTTTCGCAGAACTTTTCTCTCGAAAACACGCAACGTCGACTCATCTGTTGTTGACATCGTCCAAGCCTCTGCACCATATAGCAGGACCGGAATTATGAGTGACTTATAGAGTTTGGTTTTCGTTTGTCGAGAGAGGACTTTGCTTCTCAATTGCCTACCGTCAGTCCGAAGTAGCACCTGTTGGCAAGAGTTATCATGAGTTGGATTTCTAGGCTGACATTGTTGGTTCTGTTTACGCTGGTTCCAAGATAGACGAAATTATCTACAACTTCAAAGCGATGACTGTCAACAGTGACGTGAGTGCCAAGTCGCGAGTGCGACGACTGTTTGTGTGATGACAGGAGATATTTCGTCTTGCCCTCGTTCACTGCCAGACCCATTTATGTTGCTTCCTTGTCCAGTCTGGAGAAAGCAAAACTAACGGCGCGGGTGTTGAGGYCGATTATATCAATATCATCGGCATACGCCAGCAGCTGTATACTCTTATAGAAGATGGTATCTTCTCTATTTAGTTCTGCAGCTCGAACTATTTTTTCCAGAGGCAGGTTGAAAAAGTCGCAAGATAAGGAATCGCCTTGTCTGAAATATCGTTTGGTATTGAACGGCTCGGAGAGGTCCTTCCCGATTCTGACGGAGCTTTTGGTGTTGCTCAACATCAGCTTACACAGCCGTATAAGTTTTGCAGGGATACCAAATTCAAACATCGCGGCGTAAAGGCAGCTCTTTTTCAGCAGGCTGGAGAAGTGCTCCCTCCATAATTTAAGTATCCTCTGGGCATCGGTGACTAGATCACCTGTGCGGGTTCTACAAGAGTAGGATCCGGTCTTGAAACCCTCTGTAAGACGCCGGATTTTTTCGTAGAATTTTCGAGCATTACCCCTCTCGGCCAGCTTATCAAGCTCTTCGTACTCACGCATTTCAGCCTCTTTCTTTTTCTATCTGCAAATGCGTCTAGCTTCCCTCTTCAATCCTCGGTATCTTTCCCATCCCGCACGTGTTGTGGTCGATCGTAACGTTGCGAGGTAGACAGCCAGTTTTCTCTCCACTGTGACACGGCGCTCCTCGTCGTACACGCTTTTCTTTTGTACTTTTCGAAAACCAATGGTTTCGGTTGCGGCTGTACGTAAAGAGTTCGAAATGCCGTCCCACAGTTCCCTTATACCGAGTTGTTCACGAGTGCTCTCAGAGAGCAGGAGTGCAAGSCGAGTAGAAAATCGTTCGGCTGTCTGTTGTGATTGCAGCTTCTCGACGTTGAACCTTGCGTTTGATGGTGTGCGTTTTTTGCTGCTCAGAGGCGCGTGCGAATCTTCGCTGCAACACGATAGTGGTCCGAGTCGATGTTAAGACCTCGCAGTGCACACACATCTGAAACACTGGAGACGTGTCTTCCGTCTATCACAACATGATCGATCTGGTTGGTGGTTTTTCGATTCGGAGACAGCCAGGTATCTTGCTGAATCTTCTTATGCTGGAATCGAGTACTACAGATAACCATATTTCGGGCCCCGGCGAAGTCGATCACCYTCAACGCATTTGGGGATGTTTCTTCGTGGAGGCTGGATTTACCGACCGTAGTGCCAAAGATACCTTCTTTGCCCACTCTGGCGTTAAAGTCGCCAAGCACGATTTTGACATCGTGACGGGGCAGCTCTTATAAGTGCTTTCCAAGCACTCATAAAAGGCATCTTTGGTCACATCGTCCTTCTCTTCCGTCGGGGCGTGGGCGCAAATCAACTATATGTTGAAGAACCTCGCTTTGATTCGGATTGTGGCTAGACGTTCATTCACCGGGGTGAATGATAGTATTCGRCGACGGATTTCTCTCCCACCACGAATCCCACACCAAACTTGCGCTCCTTTATATGGCCACTGTAGTAAATGCCACAAGGACCTACTCGTCTCTGTTCTTGTCCCGTCCATCGCATTTCTTGGATGGCGGTGATGTCAGCCTTTATTTTTACGAGGACATCAACCAG
>NW_017534689.1:8059-14035 GCF_001853355.1 Bactrocera latifrons
AATGTTTCGCCTTCTCACTTTAGCTCACCTTCAAACGGATGTTCTTAGGCTACCCATAGGATACTTGGTCAAGGACCGGAAGTCGTGAGCTGCTGGCGTCATATGTAAAGGAATCGTTTCTGGCCACTCCCAAGTGAATGGCGATCAGAAAACTTTCCTCACTTGCGTGAGCTTCTATACATGACTCCATCCTCCTCGCTTACATGCACAAATTCACCCAAAGACTTAAACAAAAAATTAAATCGATACCAAATGATCCTTGCCTACAACTAACGCATTCCGACTTGCGTGGGTCGATTCCGGACTTTTTTCGATTCGGGATTTCTAATAATGCGGAAAAGTTGCCTTAGTACTTCCTGATTCCAATGCAACTTATTGTTTTGAGATCGGATTGCATCTTCAACCCCAACTCCGGCCTTGAGGTTTCAGAAATTCGCCTAAAATCGAGAAATTGCCTACCTAGCGCCTGAAATACGCATCTCATGGCAAAATGTATAAAACAAAAGTTATTTGTCACGTCATTTGCTACCGCTCCCGAGACACGAGCGAAAATGCGGCGCGCTACAGCGCAAGGTGAAAATTGCTGAAGCTCTCAGCTAACCTGTGTTGGTCACCCAGAACCCACCGCGTGCAGGTGGCTGCTCTTCGGGTTCCTCCCACAAACGACTTAAAAGAAAGATAAACAAAAGTAACATTGACAGACAAGAATATGAAGTTGACAGCAGATAGAAAACGGGCCCCCTACAGGAAGGCAAATTAGAAAATCCATTTAAACCAAAAAAAATTGTACAATAGACAGATGCCGATCATTACAAGATCACTATCAGAAACAGAGTTATTATTACAAAATACAATTTCAAACACGTAAGAAAATTAATCACATCCTAACTCCACTTCCAACTTGGTGCACAGTAGCATTGCTGTCCAATTTGACTGGCACAGGCCACGCGCAACAAATCCAAAAAAATTACATTACCACCGGCTACGTGGRCATTTTAACATTGTGGGCTCATCCTTGAGATACCTTTTTGAAATACTTGAAACTTGACTCTTAAAGATTTTTACTGCTGATTCCGAAAGTCCGCCCATGTGTGGAGAACATGGAGGTAAAACTGCCAATAGATCCTTGGGGTGCATATTTTTTAACAATTTCACGATAGACTTCTTTCATGAAGTTTATAAACAATTTCTCGGTAGCCTTTTGAGCTCCGATAAAGTTTTTCCCATTGTCGCTTATAATCTTTGAGGGAAATTCGCGTCGTCCGACAAAGCGTACAAATGCTGCGAGGAAAGCCGCAGTTGTCAGATCAGAGCACAGCTCGAGGTACACTGCCTTTGTCGTAAAACATACAAAGGCAGCCACATACCCTTTTCTTAATGAAGAAGACCTTAAGATCGAGGCCTTTACCTGGAAGGGTCCAGCAAAATCAACCTAGTAATAGTAAAGGGTAGAGCATAATTGCAGCGTTCAGGTAGTAAAGCGGCCATGATCTGCGTACGTATTTTATGTTTGTATAAGGTACATTGTTTACACATAAAAATCGTTTTTTTAATTCGTGGCTTTAATCGCGGTATATAAACTTCTTGGCGGATCATTTGCTGCATCAGACGACGCTCACCATGTAGTGCAAGCTGGTGAAGATGTATTAAAAATAAATGAGTAAAACGGGATTTCTCAGGTATTATAATGGGATGCCGTTCGTTGTAGCCGAGGTTGGAATTCACACGGGAAGAGAGCTTCCCCTTTCGAGTGGTTGTTTTTCGAGCAACTTTCTTTCCTCTCGGCTGAAAAAGCGGCTTTAAGTGTATGTGATTAGACTAACTTTTTTCATGCTGCAAGTCGGAATGCGTTAGTTGTAGGCAAGGATCATTTGGTATCGATTTAATTTTTTGTTTAAGTCTTTGGGTGAATTTGTGCATGTAAGCGAGTAGGATGGAGTCATGTATAGAAGTTCACGCAAGTGAGGAACGTAACCGTAAAGAATTCCGATGATTGCATCTTCTGTAACACTTCGTTGATGATTGGAACAGGGAAACGACAGCATTTAATATAGATATTTAGTCTGTGCAAACACGATAACTTTTTTCTTTGCAATAACAACTTTACTGGTTATGTTTGCGTTGGATTCATGTGCTATACTAAGTTTTAACCCCTCGTCCACTTGACTCTTGACAATGTTACGTTCTGCTGAAGATAATAGGGTCGGACTTTCATTGAAATTAGTAAAATCGTCTTTTGGTATTATTTTCATCTGAATATGATGTTCAATCGGATTAACGATGGATTGTATTCATTAATTAATTTAATAACATCATTTCCATATTTATTTATTTATTATTAATCACGCCAATCGGCTATATACAAAGAAGTATATAGAAGATATTGAAGCGGAATATCAGTTTCTGGCACCTTTTGCTATAATATTGTAAAAGCATTTTACTTCGCATATTTGTCTTATCGGAAAAAAATATAACTTAGCAGTAAGCTCTAATTGAAAACGCTGAATGAAATCATATCTGACAATAACTTCGTTGTTTACTTCCTGATCAGCTACGACAAGAAATGTATGCTCAGTTTTTATATTATCAACTTCTAAAGATAACGAACCTTTCGCCGCTATCGCAATATTTCCTAAACCATACAATTTCGCAAACCTTTTTTGTAAGCTGTAATTACCAGCATTTTTTTTCATAAACACATTGCTGCATAAGTTACACATCTGCAGCTGTGTCTATTAAACATGAGAGGTACGTGTTGCTAATTCGCATTACCTTACCATTCGCTCGCATGGTCACTGTTTTCTTCTGATATTCACAATTATTTGCGATGTGACCATTGCCGTTGCATTTAAAGCATTTTGCCGCTGCCTTACATTCTGCACGTATATATGTATATGTTTGGGAATTTGAAATATTGTCGAATCTGACCGAGCATCTATCAGATATATGAGCGCTTGAGCAGAAAACGAAAACTTTGACACGCGATTTCTCGGTTTTTCATTTTTACAATTTTTCTTAATTGGAAAAAAACTAAAAGTCGTATGGAATTGGGGAAAAGTTTGTTATCTTTCGCATTAAATTATATTAAATTCAAACCAAAAAAACTAAGAAAAGTTAAGTTTGAACATATGTATGTTTGAACAACATAAAGTAAATTTTTTGTGGTCAAAAATCACTTTTTTTTTTTTTTAAATTTTTCTAGTTTAACTAGAACATAAGTTATTAACAAATATGAATCTCTTTGAATTTTTTGTTTCCGATAGAAATTGCAACAACATGGTGTTTAAATATATAGCTACGAACCCTAGAAATTTAATCAATTATTTCTTTCCCTGCCAAAAAGAAGCTCATAAAAATCGATCTATARCAGGCTCCCCTCTTAAATATCCGCATCCAAACTCAATAATTAAGTCATTTCGTGCTTTATTTTTATGTTTTCGTTACAATAAAATAACTTTATTTCTTAACTTATATTTGAAACTGTGTGTGACTATCTCCTTTCTTTGTTTCTGACAGTACAATCGATAAAATTGGTTTCCGTGACACCCAAAATCGATACAAATTCTATTTCGAATATCAAACCAGTAACCAGTGTTAAGTGCTTGCGCACTTAAACATAAAATATAACAAAAACATCTCAAAAATCGAAAAATCGACACTTTTCATATAATATAATATATAATATTGCCCCATAGAGGCTGATATTTCCAAAAATAAATGAAATCTGAAAAGGAAGTAAAGGGATTACCATACTATAAATGCGATACACTGACGCACCTTCTCTTCTTTACTGGCGTAGAAACCGCTTACGCGATTATAGTCGAGTTAACAACAGCGCGCCAGTCGAATGCGATATTCACCGAGGACAGCGGGCCAGGTACCATACATTTTTTGCAGAATTTTGCTCTCGAAAACTCGTAATGCCGACGCGGTTGTTAGGGATAATGATATCAATATCATCAGCATACACCTGCAGTTGTACACTCTTATAGAAGATTTTACCTTCTCGGTTTAGTTCCATAGCTCGAATTATCTACCCCGGAAGTAGGTTGAAGAAGTCACACGAACAATAGTCGCTTTGTCTGAAACCTCGTTTGTTATCGAAATGCTCGGAGAAATCCTTCACTATCCTTACCGAGCTTTTTGTGATACTCAACGTCAGCTTACACAGCCGTATTGGTTTTGCGGGAATACCTTATTCCACATAAAAGCAGCTCCTTTTCGTGCTGTAAAATGCAGTTTTGAAATCGACGGAGGAGGCGGTGAGTGTCGATTCTATTTTCACGGGTCATGGTGAATATCTGATCGGTTATTGGTTTGCCTGGCCTAAACTTATGAGATATTTAGGAGACTTATGGAATGGTAGTTGGCGCAGATTGTGAGGTCTCCCTGTTTGTGTATCGGGGAGAGCACACTTAAATTCCAATCGTTGTTCTCCTGGCGTTATGCATTCACTGCCATTTAGCAGGCTGAAGAAGTGTTTCCTCCATAATTTTAATAAGCTCTGGGCATCAGTCACTAGATCACCTTTGGAAGTTATACAAGAGTATGCTCCGGTCTTGAAACCTTCTGTAAGTCTTAGAATCTTTTCATAGAATTTTCGAGCACTTCCCCTCTCGGCCAGCTTGTCAAGCTCTTGGTACTCAAGAATTTCGGCCTCTCTCTCTTTGTTGTGGTCGGTTGTATCGTTGCAAAGTAGGTAGTCTACTTTATCGCGGTTCGGCATCGTACCAGCTTGGCTTCGGTTTCAGCTGTACGTAGAAAGCTTGAAATGCCGCCCCACAGTTCCTTTATACCGCGTTGTTTCCGAGTGCCGTCAGATAGCAGGAGTGCAAGTCGAGTASAAAATCGTTCGGCCATCTGTTGTGATTKCWGCTTCTCRACRTYGAACCTTCCTTGTGTTTCTTGATGTGCATCAAAAAAATAGTGGTCCGAGTTAGGATTTCGGAATCTACGCACGTCTAGAACACTGGATACGTGACTTCCGTATATCACAACATGATCAATCTGATTGGAGTATTTTCTAATGAAGGAATCTAGCACTACCGACTACCGATCAGCCATTTGTGGATGTTTCCTCATAGGGGCTGAATTTACCGACTGTTTTGCCAAAACTACCTTCCTTGTTCACCTTGGCGTTAAAGTCGTCTAGCATGATTTTGACATCTTGCCAGGGGCAGCTTCATTCGCGCACTCCAAGCGCTCATAGAAAGCATCTTTGTTGTGAGTGCAAATCAGTGATATGTCGAAGAACCTAGCTTTTATGAGAATTGTGGCTAGACGTTCATCCACTGGGGTGAATGACAGTTCTCAGCGACAGAATCCCTCTCCCACCACGAATCCCACACCAAATTCGCACTCCTTTATATATAACATCAACCAGCTGGGAAGCGGTACCTTCCCAACAAAGGGACCGTTTGTCATAGTCGTCATTAAAAGATAATTGTATTTACATAACAGTTTTTATTAGCAATATCAATTTCAGCTTAAAGTTGCTAAAGCATATCACGCCTAATAAACCATCTTATTTTGTAAATAAATCAAAAACGTAGAGTATCAAATTCAGCCTTTTGGAAAGTACTTTTTATTACAGTTAATACAGAAAAAAGAATTACAAGTTTGGTGTTTAAGATGTGGCAACCTTCCTTTCCTCATAATTGTAAACTAGGGTTTGTCAATTCCGGAATTTTTCGATTTGGGATTTATAATAGTGCGGAAAAGTTGCCTTAGTACTTCCTGATTCCAATGCAACTTTTTGTTTTGAGATCGGATTGCATCTTCAACCCCAACTCCGGACATGAAATTTCGGAAATTCGCCTAAAATCGTGAAATTGTCTATCTAGCGCCTGAAATACGCATCTCATGGCAAAATATATAAAACAAAAGTTATTTGTCACGTCATTTACTACCGAAATGGTGTATGTGATCATGGCCGTAGGACGAGCCGTTCCCGAGATACGAGCGAAAATGCGGCGC
>NW_017534689.1:14800-23155 GCF_001853355.1 Bactrocera latifrons
ACAGGTGAGCCAGCGAGATTTGCACATGTTACCTGGATGCATCGACGCTAAATCTGAGGAAATAACAGCTTCTGATATTTTATAGAGATAAGCTTGGCCTGTGCTAAGTTGGGTCGAATTAATAACCTCCGAACGTAATTGGTAGGATGGAAACCTTTCAAATTTCAACACAAGCATCTTCTCACAATTAGGGAGCAGTTTACCTATGTCACCAGAGAATGTATTTGGACTCTTTGAGACACCATCTATGTGTTCGAAAAGAGCACGAAATGGAAGTTGGTTAAAATGTAGAAGACAAAAAACCCACTGTAATGGCTTACCTATTTTTTGATTCCACCTTTCCAACCTGTGTTCGTGTTGGTGCATCCGCACCGACAATTTCTAGGTGTTCCACATCAACTGAATTGTCTTGTAATTGTTGCTTGCGTCTCATCCTCAGCTGACCCGGAAGGAGAGGTGACGTGGCCAAAGTAATGACAACCAGGTTCCGCTGTAAATAAATATGTTCCCCTTTGACAGTGTCGCGGTAGTACTTTTCACCTTCGCTGACTTGTGGAAGTGTATTGCCTTTGCGGCCGTCAAAATACAGCCCATATACAGAGTCAACATTTTCGGTGTTTTAGAGATTAACTCCAACACTTTTTTTGCCCGACTAATCTTGCATTTGTCAGTGACAAAGCTAGCCTGATCCTCTGTTATCAAACCTGCTTTTTTGGCATCCAGAAAGCAGATGAAACAATCAAGGCCGCTGCTCTATCACTTACTGCAAATCTTTGGCAGCTAAATCAGTGTGTTTCTATTTCTATTCGTTTTTGGAAGAATCTATGTACGACGCACCTACATTGTTGTCGTCTATATGAGAGTCTGGCTGATCTGAATGGTCACGTATTCTAGCTGATACTTTTCTGGTAAATGTTGATGCTGAATGACGTTTTGAAAGCTTTTCTTTACGTTCATTTTTCTTTGTAATCTTTTTTGTTTCAGGTAGATCAACACTTCCAATATGACCAAGTCCAAGAAAAATGGTTGTTCATTGATCGGAACTTTCCTTTCCTTTGGACAAGTGCAAGAAGAAAAATAAATGCATTTACAAGCAGCGGTGCCAAATAATTTTCCAACAGAAGAGACAAAGTCGTCTCTTTTAGAGCTCAAACCTATTGGGTTCCTTAAAAACATTTRTTTAAGAGTCAGAAATTTCTTATGGTATGTGGTGAGCATTTGTACAACTCTGGTGTGTGAAACTATCGGAATAGATGACTTTTTGAAAGTATTTTCAAGCTTTTTTGCAACTATTTCTGTAACCTCTTTACTCCTAGATTCATAATTATCGCCTCGGAGTCGCCCTATACGAAATCTTTCAAACTGATAACTGATAATAATTAAAATTTAGATACAGACATTTTGAGTTCTGTGTTCTGTTGAGAGAACATAAGTGATAGCACTCGGCGAAATCAACGACAARAGTGAAGGAACTCGATAAAAAAATATTTGTGTGGAGACCAGCCGAACGTGTCGTATGACGCAGGGAAATGAATGTAAGTGATAGAACTCGGCGAAATCACCGACAAGAGTGAAGGAACTCGATGAAAAAATATTTGTRTGGAKACCTATCCGAACGTGTCCTTTGGCGTAGGTGAATGAATGTGAGTGATAGCACTCGGCGAAATCAACTTCAAGAAGTGTGGCAGCAAGCCGGTTTTCACCTTCCGCTGTGGCGCGCCGCCTTTTCGCTCGTATCGCGGGAACGGTTCGTCCTATGGCCATACCATTTCGGTAGCAAATGACGTGACAAATAACTTTTGCTTTATACATTTTGCCATGACATGCGTATCTCAGGCGCTAGGTAGACAATTTCACGATTTTAGGCGAATTTCCAAAATTTCAAGGCCGGAGTTGGGGTTGAACATCCAATCCGATCTCAAAACAAAAAGTTGCATTGGAATCAGGAAGTRCTAAGGCAACTTTTCCGCACYATTAGAAATCCCGAATCGAAAAAAGTCTGGAATCGATCCACCCTATTGTAAACAATCTAACCTTTTCAACGATGAGTTTGCTAAGTGATTTTCAAATTAATAAATTTAGGTAAAATAAAACAAAATGAAACTGAAATGTGTGAACTTATGTCAATGTTTAGAGTGTATATTTAAATATACAAAGTGAGAAATGTAAAAAAACTCAGTGAAATATTGTGAAATACTAAACCCGAATATAATGTACAAAAATTACAAACTATTTCATGAAGTGTTATTGAACATAAAAATGAATTAATTTTAAATTGAAAAAATATGTAATATACGTTTCGTCCGGCTATAACTATATAATTTCTTGATCTGGAGAGCGTCCGCTTTTCGACTATATCCATTTTATTTTTTATTATGAAGGGTACTTACAACACATAAAATGGGGTTTCCTCTTGTGTACGGAATGGTTTTTCGGCAAAATCAATTAATTTTATCCAAAATAGGTTCCTTCTGCTTCAATACATCTTCAAAAGCATGTCGAACGAATTTTTTTTAGCTCGTTCTCCGGTATGGCCGCCAGTATGCCGGTGCAAGCCGTTTGAATGGCCTCTATCGCTTTTCTCATCATCGCTTTTCTTTCATGGGAAAATGCATTTTTTCGAAAAGGAAGAAGCCGCACGGTGCCATATCAGGCGAATACGGGAAGTGGTTAATGGTTAAAATGTGACTTTGGGTCAAATAATCGGTCACAAGCGTTGATCGATGAGACGGCGCATTATCGTGCAACAAATGCTAACTTTCATCTTCGCGATATTCGGGCCGAATACGTCAAAAACGCTTCAAAAACTCCAAGGTAGAATACCGCATTAACGTTTTGGCCGGGTGGAATGAATCCTTTGAGGACAATACCCTTGGAATCATAAAAATATATCAGCATTGTCTTTACTTTTGACTTCTCCATGCGCGCTGAAATGTCTTGGATAAAAGACAATCGATAAAGATAGCAGATTCAAAAAGCCCTGGTAACTCTTGTTGCCGTCAAATGAAGCCATAAGCTTTATGCTTTGCACTGTACGTTCTCTTCTCTAATTCGTTTCCGTCATTGTTATAGCTGTTAGTGGGTTTAGTGGTTATTCCGAAAATTTTGCTATTGACATTAGCTCTATTTCTTCATCTCTTGATAACATTAGGTGAACAAAACTATAATACTCTGTAGCAACTGGTTGAAAGAGTATAAACACTGTGAAAAGAGCTCCACTCTTATTTGAATGAAAATGAGAAGACACATTGTAGCATTCGACAAACACTCAACACATGTTGAGATGAATATGAAAGTACATTCCGTGAATACAAACTCAAACTCAGAATAAGAATATGCAATTGTTGGCTTTTACTCTGCTGTCAAATAGACAGTGTAAAGGGTATGTCAAAGCTTAAAAAAATATATGGAAAGACCACATGCAGACAGCACTAAAAGGTGGCCAAGGGTGCAAGGCGCATAACATTGTGGATTCTGTAAAGGTATTATTAGATACTCATGCGATACATATGCAAACTGTCATACAACCCAAGCAGGATGACGGTTTCATGTTCATGTAAGAAATGGTTATCAAAGCATTTAACAGTCTTAAACCTTTCAAGGCAACCGGTACGAGTGGTAAATTTCCCGCTGTAATACAAAACGGTGCTCTAACATCCTACAAAAAAGTATGGAGAAAATCTGCGAATCAAGAATAACACCTTAATCCTGGGAATACTTTCAGAAAATGGGAAAAATGGATTCGGCGGAATGCAGGACATGCACAGAGGATAATGAGACGCTGGAACATTATCTATGCGATTGCGCAGCCTTCAGCCGGATGAGAAGGGACATATTATATAGCTCTAACTTAAGTGAGATTGGGCTGACGAAATGAAAGATAATCAAGTATTTTACCAAATAAACAGAGTTGCTGGATAAGGCTTAAATAGGTTACTTTCTTACAAGGGGCCTAACACTGGACCKCTTAGGCATATAAAGAATAACTAAAAATAAAAGAATTATGGACGACTAAAGAGAATTACTAAAATTGACCACTATATTTTGAGAACATGCAATAATATAAAACCTCGTGGACATGGTCCTACACAACCATAGAGCCAGAGTCTTGTGATCGATTTGGTWTATTCTCTATACTGACATTGCTGGACATTGCGTAAACAATCATTTCAAATTTCGTACGATTTTATTCGTTGTGAACTACTTGTAAATATTTTTTGATTGGCATTGGTAGAAAGAGTGGGTGGGTTATTTGATGTACTGGGCAAACTATTGAATATTTTTGTTTGTTCAAGGCTTTCTTAGGAATGCTTTGAAACTCCTTGGCAATCACATTAGTTTGCTGGATCAGAGAACTTAAATCACAGAGAAGTGTTGAATTTTGTATGATGGATCGATTGGACGGCTAACAGAGCTGATAGAATTGAAGTTAGGAATTCACCATTCTCGCTGTTATTTAGCAGAAATGAGCACGTTGTCTGGCAGGTATATATGTAAAACGACTGATCTCACGCCAGAATGAATAAAGAGAGAGCTTGAAGAAAAAATATACAAAGTCACATATGCGTGATTGTTTTGTATCAATGAATAATTTTTTTCACAAAAAAATGTTAAAATTTTTATTTTTTTACAAAATCGAGAATAAATTATTATTTCAAATAAATTATATTAATTTCGACTATTACAAAATGAAGATGTGCCAAATGAAACACGTCTTGGGTCATTCCTTTCATTTCTTCAAAAATTAATGACCTTCATGAAATATGCATATTCGCATTATTTCGTTATCATTTCCAGATTTTTAGCAATAGAATTTCTATGGCATATACATACATTTTCTCTCTGGCACATTTTTCTGTATGTTTACGAAAGAAATTACGAACTACCTATGTACATATATACAAACATTCATAAGGGAATAACAAGTGCCGCACGCATCTTTTCGTATTTCGGTTGCCACGGGCAACCTATGGCCGAAACCAGAGAACGTATAATATAGAGAAGGTTCAGGGTGTGCCGATTGTCATCATGTTTGGAGGGGTTGAGGGGTTCGGAGAGGTTTCTATTAGTGGATTTCACCACAAAAATATTATTAGCGGATTTCACCAATATTTAACATGAGGAGGTCGAAAATAGCAGAACTGAGCATGAAATAAGAAAAATACAAATAAGAGACAGCCAATGAAGTAAAAGCTATGCATATGACTTTACAATATATTCATGCGCTTTTTGGTTGATAATTGGTATGTTAAATTTTTTTGATATGCATATTTTCTCATGGAGGAATTGCGCCAAATATAACGATAGAATATACGTATGTACATATATGTATAAAATATGTAAGTAGTTAGATTTTGTCTAATTGTAGGTAATATACATATGCTACAACGGGGAAATTGCGCCAAATGTATTTACAATATATATATCTGCGCTTATTGATTGAGAATTGATATATTTGGTTTTTCAAATGTATGTTTGTACTTAGATTTTTACGTATGTATATAGTACATATGTATATAATATAGGTAATACTCGTATATGTTTTACCGGAGAAAGCGCGCAAATATGAACCGCAAAAGCTAATACAAATGTATGTATGTGTCTAATTACAATACACCCAACTCTGTTTTACACGGTTTCTTTTTACACGGATTTGAAGTTACACGGTTGAAATTTTATTTTTTTGTAAAAAAGCAAGAGTTTAAAACTCTATTACCGGATGAAAGTCACCATTGGATAATTTGATGAATATCTCCAGTGATGTTACCGACTTTAGTCCAGTTCATCGCAAACAATTGCGCTTGTTATCAAGTAACGACGAATAATTTTGTAGCTACATACATATGTATATATTTAAATACTTTTTCTTTATTTCTATTCTAATTTTTCTGCTCTTAATTCTGGATTGGCAGATTTATTTTGTTTTTTGCTTGCTCTACCAATTTTTAACCTGTATGAATTATGTATTTTAAGCTTTAATACTCAATAAAATGTCATATGAACATGCAATTTGTATAAAATCTGAAATTCTATAGCTTTCAAGATTTTTTGCACGGTTTTTGGAAGTAAATATATGTAGTTATTTATTTCATCTTACAAGGTTTTCAGATAACATCGAACGTATCCCTATTTTACTATAGCAAACGCCTCTCTTTTTACACGGTAAGACTTTTCTGATATATGCGTGTACTTAGATTTTATATATGTATGTACATATACATATATGTATGCAATAAGCAATTAGTTAGACTTTTTCTAATTGTATTTAATATACATACATACATACGTTTTTGCGGGGAAATATCGCCAAAAACGAACCACAAATGCATTTATGGTATGCAGGTGGTATTTGACTGAGTGTTTGCATATTAGATTTTTATGATATATGTACTATGTATGTAAGTTTTCATGGATGAATTGCTCCAAATCTAACGATAAAAAAATACAGTAAAATCGCGCAAGAGTAAACCCGCGAGAAAGTTCAACCTTCGGCTAAGTTTACCGATTTTGATTTTCCATGTACTGCATTAAAAAGTTAACTTTAGGTTAACCTTTTTGAACTTATCTATTTTTTTCAAACCCAACCGTTTGTTTGGCAAGGTAAATAATTGTTATGTTTTCCCCGAATTTCTTTGTAAAAAATTATTGTCGAAATATTAAAACACTATTGGGACATTTTGGTTAACTTTTTTGATATTCTACTGTACGTACATAAATATGTTTATGTATGCAATATGCAAGTAGTTTTTTTTCTAATTGGTGGAAATATATGTTTTAACGGGGAAATCGCGCCAAAACGAAMCACATATGCTAATACAAATGTATGTATGGTATACAGGTGGTTCTTAGATGACAAAAGCTATACTACATATGTATGTATATGAAAGTGCTTTTTGGTTGGGAAGTCTTGTATATTTGCGCCAAAACCAACGATAAAAAGAGAAGAATGTTCACGATTTGAGAAAATTTTTGTATATACATACATACTTATATCATGTGCTTAGATTTTTTTTAATTGTAAGCTATAATGGGGAAATTGCACGAAAATGGAAGATAAACTGAAAATTTGCAACGGAATTTTAGTTTTAAAAGAACTTCGACACGTTAGCATTAACTGTTGCGTAAACCGTGCGAAATAATTTAAATTAAAAAAATGTCACACAAACGAAAGTGCCGTGTTCGCGAGTGCCTTTCCGCGTGTAATAAACTTTTACAATTAAAAAAGTGGGTAGAAACCTCAGGATCCCACCACCGCTGGATTTACCCRCCCACAATGCATTCGTTTGCATAAAACACTTTGAATCAAGTGCAGTGCCAACCCTCAACCTTGGTGAGTTTTTTTGATAGTTATAAGATAGTGTATAAGTTATAATACAGTTGTGCCTAAATATAGTGATTTATTGTGGTAAAACTTGTGCACTATATTCAGTTTGTTGTAAAAAAAATATTTAAAATCGAATAGTGTGAATTGAGTCTACACTATATTCAGATTTTTGTTGTAAAAAATATTTTTGTGCATAAGTTATAATACAGTTGTGCCTGAATATAGTGATTTATTGTGTGTATAATTTGTTCGGTTGCACCCGAACTTAGCCCTTCATTTTTTTAAGCTAATTGTTTTTATTATCCTTAATATGTAAGTTATTTTGCATTTTCACAATATAACTTTTATAAAATACTGATATAATGTACGTATATATGTACATATATATAATCGCATCTATATGAGGTTCATTAAAAAATGTTAATGTATCCAATTAGGGTATGAAGATGCACCTATGCATTTGTGGACGGTTCCACGGCCAAGACGAAGATGCTGCATTAGCAGCTGCGTTTCGAGACAGGCGACTCTCTTTGGATTCCCTAAAAGGGAAGATGTTCGTCAAAGTTGGGCAAAGGCTTGCAACATAGATACATCGCCTTCCGATTCCCTATTTATTTGTCGCAACCACTTTGACCCTGAGTTTGTCACTAAATTCAGACTTCTTCCTGGGTCTTTCCCTTGTTTAAGATTAGAGTCAAAACTAAATCATAGCTCATCTAGCTCTGACTCTGATTGGATGTGCCCGCCCGTCACTAGAACGTCCTAAAGTCCTAAAGTAGCTGTAGGAGGTAGTGTAGAGGACGACATATCTTTGATGGAATTTGAAAACTATTCCATCCTAGAAGAAAAGAGATTAGGATTACAGTCATAAAGTAACTGCGAAGGCTATGCATTAGACAGCCGCGGGCGATTTGCTCGATCCGCGCGTTATTATCAAAGTAATGCGCTGAAACTAAATAAAAGGGTCAAAGAGTTAGAGGGGGTTATTTACGATTTAGAAAAAAAATATGAAGAACTAAAAAAACGTGCAA
>NW_017534689.1:26392-31594 GCF_001853355.1 Bactrocera latifrons
CCGAGCCAAAAGTGGTGAAATCCACTAATAGAAAATTCATGGCTCTTGACAGTTCACACGCTTGTCCGTAGTTGGACCTTCTCTATATTATACGTTCTCTGCCGAAACTCATGCTTTGTCAAAGAGTTAATCTGTCGAAGCACTGACGCAACGACAAAGTACCACAACATTAGTTATTCCCTTGCTCTTGCAAAACGACACAACAACAAACACTCGCACAAAAATATTTACAAGGGCTGTAAAATATGTCAGTCTAAAAATCTATGTTTATTTGCGTACAATGTCACGCAAAAATATAATAGTAGATAATTAGAAGGTGCGCCAATTCACAATAGCCCTGCACAATAGTCATTTGCAATAAATTGATCGAATCGGGAGGTCATATATCACTAGATTCTGCAATGGGTGCTCTCGTGCCCTTGTATATTTCGGTATAGGATTTTTGCAATCTGCAATCTTGCAAGAGCAAGGAATTCCCCTATTGTGCTGTTGGTAGAAAATCCGAGCTGTACCGAAAGAAACTAACAAACGAACGCCGATTGCCACCGCTGTAACGTAAATATGTATGAGATTGCATACATATCGACGATGATTTTGCGAGCCACGGAAAAATATTTTAGAATTGACAAATATTATAAATCGGCTAAAACAGCTGTGTCCACTTTTGTCACTCCGTGTTTTTTTTGTGTTTTGCGAGTTTGCATCAGAAAGTTGTTCAATTTATTATCTTTAGCCATTTGCCGTCGGCGCGAAAAGTCGCTTGTAGGCAATGGCATGATCGGGGAGATTTCACGGCGTCTGTTTTTATGAATGAAGCGGAAGTGGAATATGTTGTAAATAAGCTTGCCATGCTTATGGCATTTGAGACGATTGTTTTTTTTAATACGCTTTTATTACCTTCACTTGTTTGTAACTTTTTTAAGAGGTACTGAAACTTAGAATATTTGAGCAACACTGTAGGAAGGCGATAGTAAGTATAAGCAGCTATATGCAACATCTATATTAAACTAGTTTTGGTGACATTTAAATAGCATGATGAGTTGGGCGTCGACCGTTCATAAGATGCAAGGTTGTACAATAGGTCATTCGAATTCGAATTGAAGAACGAGACTGTTCAAAGTTTACAGGTAAAACCCCATGTAACAGTGAAGCTTTGGAAGAAATGATTCGATTAGGAAATAATAATTCGTAATGTCGTCAATTGAACTTGGTCGCAAATAATTTAACAATTAGTCAATGAAAGGTTACGTGTAGATATTAAATGCTGCCTAATTATCGATTTACTTAACCAATACTACATGTCATATTTAACAAATTCATATTTTAACAAATTTGGGGTTTCTCACATAAAACTAAAAAATTAAATATTAATATAGTTTAAAGAAACTAAAACACACGCTTTTAAAGCATATCAAAATAATAAGTGAAAAATAATTCTTTGTATAAACTAACAATAATAATGATGGAAAAATTATTGCATTATTGTGAGAAAAGCGTGGGRTGCTTTGTGACATATTTTTCATATATCGAGCATTCCTCGCTATTTTCGCAGCAATTTTTCTTCCATTATTATTGTTAGTTTATACAAAGAATTACTTTTCACTTCTCAGTTTGATATGCTTCAAAAGCGTAGTTTTTATTTTTTTTAAAGTATAGTTATTGTAGAATAATGTTTCAATTTTTTCTTGGTGACATATGATATATATGACATCCCTGTGCTTTCGCMCGTGTTTACAATTGTGCTGTGTAAATTATTATTAATTATTTAAACTAATTGTTTAAACAACCATTATCCACGAAGGGATGACTATCCACGTTCCACGCGATCATAATTTGTACAATAACATTAACAACACCACTAAAAATTGAGCCAACATGCCAAAGAAGAAGCCGACCGCAATCACACACTTTTACACCGCCTGTTCCACCAACGTTAAAGAGACCAGGCAAACATTCTCTGTGCATCCTGCCGTACCTGGGTCCGGCACCTGGTTAGTGTCATTTTTCCAGATGATATTCCAGAAGTCCACGAAGGCGAGGCGGTAACAATGGATAAACTAGAGAAACTCTTTGAGAGAAAACTTCAATCACTTACAGTAACACTAGAAGATTAATTCCAAACTAAACTAGATCAATTCAAATCAGCTATCAGCTATACCAATATCAGAGACGGGGTTAGTAACCTTGCTAAGCAAAATAATACATTAATTAATGATTGCTCTCATCTTAACAACAGACTTACTAATGTGGAGAAAACACTTGAGTCTCGTCTGGATATTGCTGAGATGGCTGAACGTAAAAGGCGTCAATCCAACGTAATAGCTGTTAACGTCCCAGAATCAACGAGCGCCTGGAGGATGACAAAACCAAAATTCTCGCTGCATTTCCACCTAGCATTGCTAGTAGTTTACCAAACCTCAAGTTACGCCGACTTGGTCGTCCAACAGCTTGTCGCAATCGTCCAYTACTTATTGAAACACCGTCACCAGACATAGCACTAAACATCCTTAAGCACAAGCCAGATAATGACACTTTCGAATCCCATATACTCTTCAAATCTAACCAGACACAAGCCCAACAGCTCCATTTAAAAAATTGATAAATCCCACTCAATAATCAGAAAGGATAGAAGCAATTTAACAAGCAATTACACCCGTGGTGTCGGCGTTTTCATCGCAATAAAACAACACATCTAGGCCGAGCTTATTGTATTACCTGATAACTATCTAGARCAAATTTATTTTAAATACGGATCTAATTATCGGGTGTATATCTGCTACCTTAATCAGCATACGAAGCTTACAAATTACACTATCAACAACTATCTTATATGAGAAACAAATATAAAAATGCCAGAATCATTATCGGCGGTGATTACAACTTACCCAGCAGTACTCCACGCAATGACTGTGAAAACTTACTATAAACCGGATTAGCATCTGCGGGCTGCACACAACGTAATAATGTCCTAAATGAACACCACAATCTCCTARATCTCTGCTTCTCAAGCATAGATATTAATATCTGAAGCATCAAACCCATCATAACAATGGATAAATACCATCCAACCCTAGGAATAACTACAGAACTCTCACCTGAACTCAAATCAGCTGATTCACCCTCACCTGCATTCAAAAAGCAGACTACGAGAATCTCAATACATTTTTCTTGAAACCCGATTGGTCAGAATTACACGCCCGCGTTTCCCTAGAACAAAAAATAAAATACTTCTACGATACATTACAAGATGGAATCTCACGCTATGTTCTTGTGCACATAAACAAGATAAATAACTTTCCATGCTGGTTTTCAAATGAGCTAATCTACAAACTAAAACTAAAAACGCCAGCACACTCATCTTTAAAAAAAAAAAGAAACTGGACAGAACTACCAAAAAGACAGCGATCTCGGACGAATATGCAAAAACCTCAGTACCTATGCAAACAAAGTTGAGCAACTGGTCCTCTCTTATTGAAAAGAATTGTAGAAGTTTATTAGGAACAAGAAAAGAAGCAACAACAGTGATATTCCTACTAACCTTCAACTTCACTACTTCTACTACTCTTCAACTCTTTGAGAGTGTACATATATCCTACGGTGACTCAACCCCCGATGCCTTTCGATACAACAAGTCAGCACTCACAAGAAAACCAGCGCACATTAAATGACATAGAAGTCACAGTGGATGGTGTCAACAAGACACCTGGACCAGACGGCATTCCTAATATATTTCTTAAAAACTGCGCTACAGGGCTTAGCGAACCACTAACACACATCTACAACGCATCATTTCAACAGGGTATTTTTCCCACAGAATGGAAGCTGTCTTTCATCACTCCCATTCACATCCTTGTCTTAGAAGTCTTAGAAGAGGAGTCTCTAACTATAGACCCAAATATATCCAGTCAGCACTCGCGAAGATCTTTGAAAAACTAATTCTACCACTATTGATTCAATTCTTTTCTGAAATTACAAAACCTAAACAACATGGTTTTTATGGTGGAAGATCTACCACTTCTAACCTGTTCACCTATGAATAATGGATGTAAGGTACATGCTGTCTACAGTGACTTTAGCAAAGCCTTCGACAGAGTCAACCATAACATCCAATTACAAAAGCTACATGGAATTACTGTGGGAGGTAACGTACTAAAATGGATCAACTCTTATCTGGTTGGTAGAAAACTTCAAGTCAGAGTCGATGACCATCTATCATCAAACTATGATGTCAAAACAGGGGTATCACAGGGATCACACCTGGGTCCTGTTCTGTTTAATATATTCATCAACGACATTGGTGTTAATTTCAGCTCGGAATACCTCCTTTATGCTGATGACCTTTACAGGAGAATCACAAACAGCTCAGACACCCAACCCCTCCAACAAGATCTGGATCATCTCTCTACGTGGTGTATCAACAATAAGTTGGATAAATATAAAAAAGTGCGCTGTCATATCCATCTCACGCTCCCACACCAATACTCAGACAAACTATGAGCTAGCTGGAAATAAAGTCAGCGAAGTTGAGAACATCAAACTTCTGGGAATTATTATGGACCAAAAGTTCATCTTCAGTAAACACTTCGATAAAATTACCCAACAAGCCCACAAGACGCTGGGCTTCATCACCATTACCTGTAGCGACTTCTCCAGTCCTCACACGCTGATCCATCTTTACTACCATCTTGTTCAATCTATACTAGAATATGGATCAGTTATCTGGTCTCCATATACCGATCTCCTGATCAATCGTGTTGAGAAGGTCCAAAGAAAAATGTGTAAAAATCTAGCATATCGATACGCCCAACCATCTTATTCCTGCTCACCTGATGAAATATCCTGATACTTCAAAATAAATAGCCTTAGCTCTTGTCGCCAAATTGCTGACTTAGCATTTTTCTTCAAAACAGTAAACGGCATTATCGATGCATCAGACGTTAACAATAGCTTTGAATTCGCCCCAACCAACTTATACTTAAGAGGTAAACGTTTACTCAAAACCTCACAGTCATCTAAAAACTATGTGGTTCACGGTCTCATAATCGCATCGCTACTCTCGTCAACTCCCTGCACAATGACATAGACTTCTATGGAGGATCATATAGAAACTTTATCACCACCCTGAAGAGCAAGCTACTCGACTATCACTAGCTTTTCATTCACTAATCTTGTTGCCTGCAATCATTCATTCTAAATCTCATG
>NW_017534689.1:31755-37024 GCF_001853355.1 Bactrocera latifrons
CATCTTAAGTCTTAAAATTGAGTATTGAGATATTGGTGATTTCCTCTAAAATCTATTGTGTTGAAATTTAATGAGTTATTTTTAATCAAGGTAAAAGTAACACTCATTATATGCCGATTTAAAAAAAACTTTTAGTAAGAAGTGTGTTTTATTCGTTGTTTTTTACATAAGATATTTTAAAAAACGAAAAGTTAAGTTAAGATATTTTGTCAAAATGAATACTTCAGTTGGATAATACTTAAGTTGACATAAGAGCTTTTGCTGAAACTGAAACAAATAACTCATTGGATATAAGATTTTTGTATTTGTTTATTTTTAAAATAAAAAATTTATTCATAACAAAAATATACAGCTTCATGTATTGTTTCTTAAATCATATTAATAAGTTCAACTCATAGTACAAAAAATCTGGTTTCAAAGCAAATTAAAGCATTAATTATTCATTAGTTTCATCAGCTTCTGTAAGATCTGGATGACAATCTGACTACTCTTCTGTTGCTAAGTTTATATAAAATGGCTTATACACTTCATCCACAATCTAAAAGATCTTGTTTCTTTTTTGTGTAAATTTTTATTGGTGCGTCGTAGCATATTTTTAAATCTGTCATTCTCACGCAGTTTATTCCTCGTTTAGATATGTTTGTCAATTTAAAAGGTTCTTCTTCATTTAAGGATTTTTTAAAATAAATATTTCCAGTTTCTTTGGTATATCTTAGCTATTTGATGTCGATCCAGCTATACCTTTCACCATTGTCCTCTACTTTTCTCCATGTAAAWAAATTCTTTGATGCATGTGCAAAGTCATATATGTTCGACTGTGCCATTTCATTAACAACAAATACGAAAATTGTTCTGATAAACTGGTACCAATCACGGGGATGGTGAATTTTGGTTGAAGTTAGTTGTTTCCTTTTTTCTATCAAAGCATGGTCGCTATCACACTAAATATGAGTATGACCAGGGACCAAGAATTTATGATCTATAATGTCTACATTATTTTTAAATTGCAGAAACATTGCAAAAATAGTTGTAATGAATGAATTTTTATTTTGTCCTGGACATGAATCACTGTATAAAACAACTGTATAAAACAACGTGCTTTGCATAGTTATTTAATGTTAATAAATACGCACGATGCTATTTCATCATCAGCTCTCTGCTTATAATTTTTTTTAGCATCATAAGATTTTTCTGCTAAATTTACATGTTTAGATTGCTCTAGCTTTAAAGAGTCCAATTCTTCGGGTTTAGCATTTTGCATTGGAGCAAATCACACTTATGACAAGTGTCAATTTTAGGTTTTTTAAATTTCAAGTAGAGTGTGCTAAACAATTGCGAAAATTTTGAAATTGAAACGGAGTAAGCGTATTTTTCACAATAGAGACGATGCATTTCATTCACAGATCACTTGGCAAATAACGTTTTGATGTGTCCCTTCGAGTATAATGCGACTAATACGATCGGAAGCGTTAAATAAAATCTAAAATTTCGTTCTTTTGCGATAGAAAGTTTTTTAGCGCATTTATATTTTCCACGTCCATCGCCGATTACACGCCCATCAAGTTTTGCACTTACAACCGTTTTTATAGATTGTTCTGTCTCGGATAATGTGAATGTAAAGTATTTTTTGCATACTGCGATTTTTTTACCTCCAGCTTCCAGGAAATAATTGTTTGTATAAGGTCTTATCCTTGGTTTAAGTCATGTTTAGCCTTTTTTACTGTTTTTGTTTCTTCAACTTCAATTAAGCCACCAAGAAATGTTTTCCGTAAATTGTATGAGCCTAGTTCCCAGTACTGTGTGTGTATACAGGGTGGCTGATGAATTTTGCTACATTAAGAAACTCAAATATATWTTTTTTTCAGTGTTGGAATTCATTTTTCTTTTATTCATGTTGAAGCTCATTCAAATTTATTAAATGTAGCTTAATTAGTTTTAAAAATAATGGAATTTAAATGCCCCCTCTGCTCGTTGATGCATGTGCGGCATCTTACCAAAAAGTTGTTCATTACTGCTTGGAGAGTTGAGGAATAGCCGCAATGGTTTCTCGAATGGATTGCCTTAGTTCATTCAAATTTGTTGCTTTTGCTTTGTAGACTTCCTGTTTGCAATAACCCCACAAGAAAATGTCAGGTGCAGTAAGGTCAGGCGACCTTTCGTCGCAATTCTGTCATAACAGATTGGGTTATGTGAGGAGCTGCACCATCTTGCTGAAACCACACAGAGTTGAAAGAAATTCTCATTCTGCGTAATTCTGGATAGAAAAACTCTCTCAACATGCTCAAGTAACGGTCTCCAGTAACCRTAACGGTGTGACCGTTTTCTTCGAAGAAGTAGGGCCCGACAATGCAGCGTGATGAAACTGCACACCACACTGTGACAGGAAATGGATGCAATTCCGTCTCATGGAGTATCTGTGGGTTGGAAGCACTCCATATTCGACAATTTTGTTTGTTTATGTTGCCATTATGGTCCATCTGCTCGGAGGATTGCCGACAAACGTGCGCCTATACTGTCTTTGAACCGAAACTACAGACTCCAGTGCGTGATAGCGGCGGACAATCCAAATTCTTGTTTCAGTGTCCCAGTTATCCATTTTTGTTAAATGTAAAAGTCAATCTGCAAAAAAAAAAAAAATTAACCAGATTCATTAAATTGAAAAAAAGTTATTTAATTTTTTTTGGCAGCGGCTTTCATCAGCCACCCTGTATATTGCTGTTCTTCAAAAGTGATTCTATCTGCGCATTTCTTTCTGCATGGTTCCAACCTGCGCACTGCACGTGCCTGAACAACCTTACCAGCGCTTGAGGTGTRACTTTGCCCTTTATTCCTGGAATCTTTTGCATTTTTCTTTGAATATTTTTCTTTTTCCACTTTATTTGTAACACTTATAGAGTTTTCGTAATATTAAGTTTTTATTAAGACACTTTTTAAATGCAATCACTACGAAACTTACATCATTATTTTCGGAACTGGTACTGCAGTACATTCACTTATATTAAAATTTGGATCAATAATGGAATCATCACTATCGAAATCTACATTGCTTATATAGTTCAATAAATCACTTTCCATTTTTGAAGTTATTAGCTCAACGACTTGTTTTCAACTGATCGCTTATGTGCGCAATAATGCGTTGTGAGGACGTATCCAAACAAACTTATGTTGAGTTAAAATGCCATTATGTTCGAAGCGAATTATTGCATAACATTTTAAGTAGACTTAAGATGTTTTGCAAAATGTAAAAAGTTCTCTCTTTGAATATTCCAGTTTTTCAAAACAACTTATGTCCATTTAAGTGAAGAAATTATAAGAATATAAGTTTAACATATTAGCGTAAGAGGACATAAGACGTTTCATTGAATACATATTTTTATTTTTTTTTTAATATTAATAGAGCTTCAGTTGACATAAGTTTAAATGAAGAAACCTTTAATAACCAATAAAGCATCTCATAAAATTTAAGTTTACTTAAGATGTTTTAATGTATGTAATATTTTCAAAAATAAAGATAAGAAAAATACAAAAGGCGATAACTTTCTTTAAAATTGGAATTTTTTAAATCGGATTGGACACAAATATGGATTATGAATAGGAGAACTAGAACATGATTTTGACTTAAGTCGACTTAAGATGTTGTGGTAAAATGACACAGATATGTTTGTATGCTTGTGCATTATTTCTTCGCAAGAGTTTACAAATATTATATATATACATACATATCTTAATATATAAAAATCCAGTGTCCGTGTGTATGTCTGGAATGAACTCAAGAACGAGTCAACTGATATTCATGAAAGTTGTCATATACATTTAAATTTTCCAACTTAGATGATAGAATAGCTTACATTTCAATTTGTACTCGCAATATTATATTATTGCAAATTATTTGTATTATTTGTTAGCTCAAAAAGATTCTAACAGATGGCGTTATGTTAAAAATACAAGCGTTTTATATAAGCTACAATTTTATGGTCTCCACAATTAATAATTAACATTTTATTACTTCTAATTTACAGTTACATAAATCCATCAAATATATAATCTACAAAATCAGAGAACAGTGAAATTCATTCACATTAAATTAAATTAAAAGTTTATAATTTTCAGCTGTCACAAAAACAACACTGAACGCTTACCAAAATTAAATACATACAGTGTTGTATGCGGCATTTAGTTTACTACAATACCCTATGTGGATGCCATTCGATAGCCACAGGTGGTGTGTATGCAGGAATAACTATTTCTATTTAGGATATGCATGTWTGCATTTATTTATATCATATTTAATGAAAAACTATTTAATAATGACCTGGTTTTGCATAAATATGCTGCTTTCTCAACATGTATCAACATGTAAAATTTAGCAACGACATGAACCTACGATTATTTTCCAATTGGAAAAGTGTTATGCACAGCGTATAAGCACATAAAGAGAGTTCTTAAATAAGATATGTAAGTTAAGAAATTTGTAATATTTAAGATCATGAAAACATATACAGTCAACTAATGTTATATAATCATTTCTTTCCCTCGGCAATATGTTCAAATATCATTGAAAAAAGATAACACTAAAGACACACACACATGTATTAAATTGTACACTTGAAAACAACCCCATGTCAAGCAGCAATAAACAATATCCTGCAATACACACATGCATACAGTCCACTAATATTAAATATCTATGTATGTTCAAATATATTGAACATATGTATGTACATACACATATACAGAAACAGACACATACTTAAAACGCATTGTCATGCAAAATAAAAGCATTCAACAGCAATAACGCAAACATTACTAAGGATAAGATGTTTGCATATGATAACCCTCGGGTTCTTAGAATACATTTTAACAACTGTTTGTAAATGTACGTACATTAAAACAAACCCAAGGTCACACAACATCCCTGTCAACCATGAGCGGGTAAAAAATCAGATAATCAATGGGTAAGCAGCGGGTAAACGTGGGGGTAAACACATAGAGTTAAGGCACGCGTGAAGATTCTATCCTCACACGTACGTATATATGTGATCATACATCTTTGTTGCGCTCATTCAGAGAACGTAAAGTATAGAGAAGGTGCAAATTGAATTCTGTATGATGTTCGATTTGGCGGCTAACAGAGCCGATAGAATTTGGGTAAGGAATTCGCCGTGCTYGCTGCTATTTAGCAGAATTGAGCACTTGCGTGGCAGAAATATACGTAAAATGGCTGAGAATAAGTAAAGAGAACAGCTTTGTAGAAAAATATACAAAATAT
>NW_017534690.1:0-10311 GCF_001853355.1 Bactrocera latifrons
AACCTTTAACCAAAACAATTTAGAAAAAAGGCCACATGGAAGTACACAACAGAATGTGCAGCCACCGACTACGACACAGCGCATTAATAATATTAAGGATGATAATTTTTTAGGCCAAAATTAACTCTGCCATATATTTTTCTAAATGGCAGGGTTACTGGTCAGAATTTTAAAATATTAAGAGATACGGGAGCAACTAGTAATAATAAATTAGACATACAGCTGATAGCCTCTGAAGCTAGCGCTGCATGTTTTAGATTGTACATACATATGTTATTAACATTGTATATGCTTTTATAAATAAAGAAATAAAAAAAAAAATTAGACATACAAAAGAGAGTAAAAACAATTAATGGATTTTCGATAATACGCTACTATCACTACGAAATTGAAAATTTGGAAGCAGACCTATTAATAGGATACAAATTTTTGAAGCACATTAATGCGGTGATTAACTTGGAAAAAAAGAAGTTAATAACAACGAAAAGGATAAATTAAAGATCGTTAAGGAGGACGAAATTACTTTGGAAGCAAAGACTTCTAAAGCGCCAGCCGACGGAAATACCAGCAAATATAAAAAAATAAATACTGTGAAACAGGAAAGCTCTACAACGCCAGTTGAAGATTTATACCAGCAGAGTAGAAGTAATAATTATGCAAAAGATACTGTGGAGCAGGAAAGCCGATGATAATACCCACAAGTATAAAAAATTAAAAAATTTTGTGGAACAATGAAGTTCTACAACGCCAGTCGAAGGAAATACTGACATAATCGAAGATGAAATTGAAAATTTAAGAGAAGAAATTATAAATGAAATATATAAAATACATTCTTCAATAAATATGAATTTACCGTTTTGAACGGATATAAAGACAAATGTTGAAACTCCTATATGGAGTAAACAATACCCATATCCCCTTTCTGCTAATTCTTTAATAAACGAAGAGGTAAAAAAAAATTATGGAAGATAAAATAATAAGGCCAAGTTTAAAAGTTTAAATGAAGGCGGTACGCCGAAATTATGAATGGTAATTGATTATAAACTTGTACTCTTAAATCACCCAAAGGTGATCTAGTCACCGATGCCCAGAGCATACTTAAATTATGGAGGGAACACTTCTCCAGTGAACGCACAACGCCAGGAGAAGGCGAACCCGATGCCCCAATCGACGACGATGGAGCAGACGTTCCATTGCCCGACCAGAAAGAAGTTCGAATAGCAATTACCCGCCTGAAGAGCAACAAAGTGGCGGGGGTCGATGGATTGCCGGCCGAGCTATTCAAACACGGCGGCGAAGAACTATAAGGAGCATGCATCAGCTTCTTTGTAAANTTGCCGGCCGAGCTATTCAAACACGGCGGCGAAGAACTATAAGGAGCATGCATCAGCTTCTTTGTAAAATATGGTCGGACGAAAGCATGCCCAACGATTGGAACTTAAGTGTGCTATGCCCAATCCTCAAAAAAGGAGACCCCACAATCTGCGCCAACTACCGTGGCTTCAGTGTGGCTTCAGACCTGGAAAACCAACAACCGACCAGATATTCACCATGCGCCAAATCTTGKAAAAGACCCGTCTGAATTTGGTATCCCTGCAAAACTATACTGCTGTGTAAGCTGACGTTGACCAGCACCAAAAGCTCCGTCAGAATCGAGAAGGACCTCTCCGAGCCGTTCGATACAAAACGAGGTTTCAGACAAAGCGATTCCTTATCGTGCGACTTTTTCAACCTGCTTCTGGAGTTATAGTTCGAGCTGCAGAACTAAATAGAGAAGGTACCATCTTCTATAAGAGTGTACAGCTGCTGGCGTATGCCGATGATATTGATATCTCTATATGAGTCGACGTTGCGAGTTTTCGAGAGAAAAGTTCTGCGAAAGATTTATGGTCCTTCGCGCGAGGAAGAGGAAGGACCAAGTGGAGAAGGACCTGTCTTCACTTGGAATATCTAATTGGCGCCACGTAGCGAAAAGAAGAAACGACTGGCGCGCTGTTGTTAACTCGGCTATAGTCGCGTAGCGGTGACTACGCCAATCAAGAAGAAGAAGAATTGATTATAAAAAATTAAATGAAGTAACGCAATCAGATAAATATCCAATTCCGGATAGCAATATAATACTTTCAAATTTAGGAAGTTCAAAATATTTTTCCACAATAGATCTGGAATCAGGTTTTCACCAAATCCTTATTAAAGAACACGATATTGAAAAAACTGCATTTTCAGTAAATAACGGGAAATACAAATTTTTAAGAATGCCATTTGGTTAAAAAACGCGCCTAGTATATTTCATAGGGCGATGGATAATGTTTTAATTGACTTTATTGCAAAATTTTGTCACGTTTATATTGATGATATAATCGTATTTTCAAAAAGCTTCGAGGAAGATAAAAAACATTTAAGTATAATAATAAAAATACTAAAAAACGGAAATATGAATATTTCATTACAAAAATCTAAATTCTACCAAGAAGAAGTAGAATTTTTGGGATATATTGTTGCAAATAATGTTATAAAGACAGATCCAAAAAAAGTTGAAACAATTTTAAATTTTCCGGTTATAACAACTCTACGACAGTTACGAAGTTTCCCAGGAATGATTAGATATTACAGGAAGTTTATTAAAAATTATGCTAAAATAGCAAAACCATCAACAATACATTTGTCAAACGAAAACGGAAGAGTTTCACAACATATGTATGTCTGAAAAAATTAAAATTACACTGGAACAAGAAGGACTTTTGGCAATTGAGAAATTGAAGCCTATATTAGTAGATCAAGTTGAATTAATTCAACCAAATTTTAACGAAACATTTATATTAACAACACACACATCAAATGAAGCTATTGATGGAGTCTTAAGCCAAGGGGCAAACCTATTACATTTATATCTAAAACATTAGATTCAACAGAAAAAAAATATGCGACTAATGAAAAAGAACTATGCGCTATCGTATGGGCACTAAAAAATCTAAGAAATTATTTATACGAAGTTTCAGTTTTGGAAATTCATACCGATCACCAACCACTAACATTTGCAGTTTCACCTAGAAATCCAAATGCCAAAATGAAAAGATGGCATGCCTTAATTGGAGAATATGGAGCAAAAATTATATATAAACCAGGTAAAACAAATGTGGTAGCAGATCGAAGTAACTCACAGTAAACCAACATTCAGCTGAAAGCAGTGATATACTCAAATACCCGAGACAAAAAAACCATTAAACCAATTTAAACAACAAAATTTTACTAAGTAAAAATAGATTTACAACACATGAGCAAATTCAAGAATTTGGAAGAATAAGACATTTAATTGAATATGATACTGTTGATAATTTAATCACAATATTAAAGGAATACATCAAACCAAATATAGTTACGGCATTACATTGCTCAATAGAGAATCTATACGAAATACAAGCGAAAATAAGAGAAACATTTACTAATAAATTCGTATATACGAAAAATTTTGCAATTGATATAACAAGCAGAGAAGACCAAGGAATTATAATTGAACAAACGCATACACGAGCACATAGAAGTTACCAAGAAAATTTGGATCAAATTTGCAAAAAATTGGCCTGAAATGAGAAAACAATGCAAAGAATATGTAAGGAATTGCGACATATGCGATAAAAACAAATATGATAGACATCCTATAAAAATACCAATCGGAGAGGTCCCAATACCTACAAAGGAAGGAGTACAAATATACATGGATATATTCTATGCGCAATCTTCATTACGTATATAGATGGCTATTCCAAAATTTTGGTTATTAAGCAAATCGAAGATAAGATTAATTTAGAAAATAAAGTGTTAGAAAGTTTCCCGAATATAAAGAAGTTAACAATTGATAATGAACCAGGATTCTCTACGGTACAATTAAGGCCTTGATGCAGAGACTTCAAATAGAAATCATAGTACCACGAATGGTCAAATTGAGAGGGTACATTCAACAATAATTGCAATTTCGCGATGTATGTATTAAACAAGAATATAAGTTAATAAACTTTTCAGAACCTATATTTAGAGCTGTCGAAAAATATAATAAAACTATACATTCAGTAACTAAAGAGAAACCATTTGAAGTACTTTATAATAAAGTCTCTCATGATATTTTACCATTACAAACTTTTATCAGCACAATTTACGATGCTGGAAAGACATAATAAAAATAGAATTAATAAAACATATTTATGCGGAGATGTTATATATGAAAGGATTACAGGAGAGAGAAATAAACTAAATCCTAGATACAAGAACAGGTAGTAACAGAGGACTTAGGGGATAAAGTTAGAATTAACTACAGAAATAGAATAGTACATAAAGATAATATTAAATCTTGCTAATACAATGACAGACATTGTGGACTACACAAGAGAATATTACGTATCATTAGAAGACGGAGATGTAGCTCTGTATAATGACTACGGAGATATTTTCCACATCACTAATTTAACATACTTTAGGGAACTTATAAGTTCAGACACAAATTATTATAATAAAAAAATTATGATTAATACAATAGCTATAGGAAAAATGGGAATTTTAAACCCGACAATTTTACATTTAGACGAGATTAAAAACATAATTAAAAATGTACATGGACGATTGACACTAACTGATTTAATAGATAATTCAAATTTTGAAATAGTACAAACTAAAGATGTAATAGTTATATATATTAAATACCCAAAAATTATATATGATTCCAAATATTATGAAGTAAGAGCAATTACACAAAACGATGGTAAATTAATAATTGACAATGGAATTGCTAACTGCAAAACATAAAAAACTGCAAAAAAGAAATCATAAATATTTGTTGTAAAATTAAGCCTATAACATATTTTTTCCAATAAAAAAAAGTAAAGAAAACATAAAGATATAGATATAATTAAAGAAGGCGCAATATTAATCTCTGGAAACTGTAGATGACTCTGCCATAAATGGAGTTTACCTTGTAACATTTGAAAACCATACAAACATTGATAATATACATAATTTATGAAAATATTAATTGTAAAATTCGGAAATATTTAAAAACTAATCATATTAATTACTTTGAAATTGTAGAATATATTGAAACAAAGAATAAAGAGTTTAAATTTGAAAACATAAATATGAATCAAAGAATTTAAAAATCATTCACTTTTCTGGTACATGATTGTAATACTTGTACTATTAATAATTATATACACAATCTTTAAGATTTTTAAAAAATCATACAAAACCAATAAGCAAAACAAAGAATTAAAATTCCCAAAATTGTCATATAACGATATTTTAGAAAAAATTTACAATATATCAGAAAATGATATTGAATCGGGGACGATTCATCTTAGAGAGGGGGGAGTTAACGGCAGCAGCCACACATATACTTTACGACAAATTGTGTCTTCCCACAGTATTACTGCTTGGTCAGCAGAATACTTTAATTAATAAGAAATGAATATTTCATTTGTTTTAGTAAGTAAGCATAATTCAATATTCCATTACTTGTTTTGATAATGAGAATAATTAGAAATTCAATGCTCTGGCATTTCATCACTTAATGTAATGCCAAAGCATCTTTAGTAATAAGCCGTTACATATAGAATTGTAAGAATATAAATATAAGTGAACTTACTAATAAAGATCAGAAGGTATTCAGAAGCTGAGGGAGCACCGGAGTACCGACTCAAACCAACACGTTGTGTTTCATTTCTACCGAGCGTAGCGAAACGGAAAAACATTTTTTTCAATACTTCCCACGCAGGGAAGTTAATTTGCATAGTTGCTTACGCATAAAATATACATAAGAGAAAAAACTTTTTCCAATTCCATTACCAGTCTCCCTCTTTTACGAAAAAATTAAATAATATTTACATATAAATCAAAAAAAAAAAAAGAGCAACGAAATATGCATAATTTGCAAGAACTATACAATATATATATTAACACATTTGTACAAACACATATTATAAGGCCACATTGGCAATTATCTTCTTTGACAAAAAAAAAAAAACAAACAGGATTGTAAAGCAAATTGATTTCTTTAACGAGCTCTCAATTGATTTCGAATGAATCGTTATTAGGAATCAAAAATGAAAATCTTAAGAATTTTTGATCTCGTCTCCAAGCGGCTCATGACGCCATAGTAGATTCTGACGATTCAGATATACACAATTTCAAATTTTCGGCTTAGGCAATATACGAACTGCTTAAGTTCGAAGAAACAAAAGCTATGATCTCCGATCAACTAAAGCTAATTAAAGCAATTGCACCTACTACCCACAATAGAGTTGAACTGCTACAAATAGATAGTCAAAGGTAAGTTCCGGCGTCCACCTCGAGGTGCCGCCATGTGACACAGAAATATTCTATGGAGGTTATGAAGAATGGCCGTCCTTCCGGGACATGTTTACAGCCGTTTACATCAATAATCCAGAACTATCAAAAGCACAAAAATTTTATCACCTCCGATACAAGACAAAAGGTCAAGTAGCCATCATAGTAAAACAGTTCGCATTAAATGACGAAAATTTCAATTTGGCTTGGGAAGCTCTGAAAGCAAGATATGAAAACAAAAGAATACTGGTCGATAAACCAGTAACGACATTAATAAACTTGCCAAAAATTAAGAAAGAAACAAGTGTAGAATTCATCAAAGTAGAATCCACTGTTTCTAATTGTTTGTCGGTTCTATCGACACCGAATATCCCCGCAGACAGCTGGGACCCTGTTCCTATTCTGGTAAACATATGCATCGCAGCATTACCAGAAAGCTCGTTACTTCTATGGGAGCAATTGCTCTCATCACGAAAAAAGTGCCCAACGTGGCAACAAATGAAATTCTCATCACCTAATATGAAATTGTGGAAAGATTAGAAGAAAAAATAATCAAAACTAAGAACAAACACGACCAAAATTAAAGCTTAAATAGACCCCAAGTTAGTAACAAAACCAATTTAAACAAAAACTTTCACAAAACGCAATCGTTCACATCTCAGCAACGAAAACATATGTCATGCGAACTATGCACAAGAGGGCATAAGCTTAAAACTTGCGAGAAGTTTAAAAAATTGAATGTCAATGAAAGGAACAACTTTGTCAGGTCAAAAAGACTGTGTATAAACTGCTTGTCCCACTCATACAATCTTAATAATTGCAAAAGCAAATTTAACTGCTTATATTGTCACAAGAGACACAATTCAATGCTTCATTACAGCAGATATGTACATCTCACCCCAAAGGAGCGCTTATACACAAAGGAACACGGGTTTAATTGCAAAAGCAAATCCTGAAAAGCAAAATTCTAAAAATTGCCAGGGGACACCATATTGCTCAAAGGCACAAAAAGCTCAAACGCTGCACATCGAAACACAAAGTGGACCAGTTTCAAAACTGGTTACCAACATACCAAGTCAAGTTGACTAAAATACGAACAAATGCCTTAATTCAAACAAAACTCTAGAAGATCAGTATTGTGAAGACTTCTCCAAAGCCACAACTACTCGATCAAATAATGGCCGGTATGTCGTACGACTACCACTAGATCCAGAATTTTCCAATACTCCACAAATCGGTATAAAAGACAAAGTCAGAGTTACCTCTGACAGACGATATATTAAAATCACATAAAACTTTCGGCCCGCAGGATGGCTTTCCCCAATAATGATACAAAAATCCTGCTTAAAATATCTCAAGTTATTTGGCGCGCTACTAAACACCAAATTATTGCATACACACTTAAATATAAAATATAATAAAATTACCTCCAAAAGTTGAAAAGTAGACACATTTTATACAATATTGCCCCATAGAGGCTTAAAATTTCAAAAATAAATAAAATAAAAAGGGAAGTTAAGGGATCACCGTACTTCACTTYACTTCCACTCCCGCGGAAGGAGTACCTATTCTGGCCATATCTGAGTCAGGCTCTGAGTTACTATCCTTTGTACGCCGAGAATAAAATAAAATGCAAACAATTGCCGATCATACAGAAAAGGCAAATAATAAATAATCCACTTAATAAAACGATACAAGAAATAAATCGCAAATACAAAAAGTTGTCAGTAAAATCAAATAAACCCGCAAAATAAAGTTGCTTCTCTTAAGCATCTACCCGAATATTAAAATGCACCTTCAAATACATGTGGTATGTTTAAAACCAGAATCCGTTTTCTACACACACGGATAAATAAGAGTATATTATAACTTCATCTACCAGCAGTACGCCGAAATAAATGCAACAGCATATACCTGCGCAATACTAGGCAAAATATTTGCCTAGGGGGCCCAGGATGTTTAAATGAGTAAAGCATCCACCCACTCTACCCGGGAAAACTGACGCACCCTAATAAGACAGCTTAATTCACCACAGCTGATGCCACCAACACAACTCACCATACGTATACACTCACTCATCAAAAACGATGGACAAGGAGAAAACAGAGTCAATTGGTTCCATACTTTCGCCATATATAAATCGATCATCAACACGTTACGCTCTATACTGCGCCGCGTCAACGCGTTCTATTGTGCTCTCTCCTTACTTACATTGCCTCGCTTAGCCCCAGCCCATTAATGAAGTCCAGTAGACTGCTTGGCGCTAGCGAGGCAATGCGATCCCTATCCTCCAAGGGCATTGGCTCTGCGACTACAGACTGCTGTGCAGTCGATCAACAGATGCTCCGGAGTTTCAGGCTCCCTGTCACGCAAGCTGATAGGCCCATTCTGTGCAGATGCCTATTCAGCTTACAGTGGCCAGTATACCATGCGACTTACAACCTGAGTTTGCACCTGGGGAGGTTTATTACTATTTTGAATCTTTTCAGGTTGTAACCTCCCATTAGCAGCTTGGCGTGTCTCACACCATGAGTTTGTCGCCAGTGCTCTTCCCTGCCTGCTCTTTCCTTTTTACGGAGCAGCTCCTKGAAGGTGTGGGGACCCACTCCTTCGAAGGGTTCTGGTCCTACCATCCTGGTGGAGGCTGCGGAGCGGGCGAGCTCGTCCGCCAGTTCATTGCCGGCTATACCTTTATGAGCAACGGCTATACCTGGTTTCTCTCTGCAACGCTATTCAGCCTCTCCCTGCACTCCTGCACTAGAAGCGACTTGATCTCGTAAGAGGAGATCGCCTTTAGCGCCGCTTGACTATCGCTTAGAATAGCTATACGCTCATTGCGATAGTTGCGATGAAGATCAATTTCTATGCACCGGCTTATAGCATACACCTCTGCCTGGAATATGTTCGGGAACTCCCCCATGGGTACTGAGAGCCTAGTGCGTAGGCCCACAATCCCTGCGTCGATTCCCTCCGACATTTTAGAGCCATCTATGTACCACCTCATAGTACTGTTCCTCAACATCCGCTCGAGGTTGGAGTCGTTCCAATCCTCTTTGCTGCCGAGGGTAACCTTAAACCGCTTCCTTAGGTTTACCTTTTTAGTAGTACTATCCCTCAAGAGGAGTACCAGTGGTAACTTGCCACTTATTTTCTCCATCCTCCGGGATGAGGCTATTTTTCCTTTTCCCCACCCCTCTGCCGTTATTTGCAGAAGAGTGCGTTTGGCTACCAGACCGATGGCCAGATGAAGCAGAGTAAGTTCAAGAAAAACCTCCAGTGCCGGCGTTGGACAGGTTCGCATTGCACCCGTCATGCAGACACAGGCCAGCCTCTGCAGCTTCAGTAGTTTTGTCCTAACCGATGTTTGCGACGCTACTGAGGCCAAGGCTACCGCCCCATATGTGATTATCGGTCTTACTATCATGGTATACGACCATCTAACTATTCTTGGCGTTAAACCCCAGGACCTTCCTGCCAGACGATTACACACCATTAAGGCCTTTGTCGCCTTGACCAAAGTCAGGTTTACGTGCTGCTTCTACCTCAGGGTTTAGTCTAACGTTAAACCGAGGTACTTAACACTGCTGGTCATCCCTATTTCACTACCCCCCAGTAGGAGATTCCTGAGGCCGGGTAGGGTCCTGCCTCTTGCAAATGGGATTACAGACGTCTTGGAGGGGTTGATATTTAGTTCAACCTYTCTGCACCACCCCTTCGCTAGGTTGAGACCTCTTTGGATCAAGTCACAAAGATTGTCTTCAAATCTCCCTCTTGCCATAATGACAATGTCGTCCGCATACCCTTGGCATTGGATTCCATTGTTTGTTAACAGTGTTAGCAGTTCGTCCACAACAAGACTCCATAGCAGGGGTGATAACACACCCCCCAGCCCTTTGTTGTGCCGAGACGAATACTGCTATCACCTACTGTGGTCTCAGCAACCCTGGAGCGCAGTACGGCTTCTATCCATCTACGCAC
>NW_017534690.1:10736-24638 GCF_001853355.1 Bactrocera latifrons
TTCGCTGTCCTCCATACCTCAGGGATATACGCCAATGCAAGGCTCTCTCTCAGCAGTCGAACTAGGTGGAGCAGCAAACAGCGCCGGAAGAGGCCATCCACTCCCGGAGACTTGAAGCTCTCAAACGAGGCCAACGCCCACCGGATCGAGTCTGCCGTAAACAGCTGTTTGGCAATATTCCCATCCTCGCGGGATGGCCTGAGTTCGATCACCGGTGTACAGCGGTCCTCCCGAACTGTCTCCGGGAAGTGCTCCCTCAAAAGCTCAATGGCCCTGTCCTCCGCACTGGTTGTGAATGTCCCGTCGTCCCGCTTAATTGCTATTTCTGCTCCCTTTGTGACCCTAGCCAGAGCTTTGTGCAGCCGAGCCGCTTCTGGCGTAGTGGCGACATTCTCGCAGAATCTCCTGAAGCTGGCCTGCTTTGCACACCTAATCTCACCCCCTACGTTTCGCTCTGTTGAACTGGCTGCGTACTTTCTTGCGGAGTTCTGCTAGCTCCTTTGTCCACCACGGACAGACTCGTCTGTCAGTATGCGCTTTGAGGGGACAGCTGCCATGATAAGCATTGATTACTGACTCATTTAGCTTAGAGAGCCTATTCTCCAGCCCAGGGCCTGAAATGCTATCATCTGTCTGCTCCCTTCTGCTTAAACCATTACTTAATATATCCTTGAAGGCGTTCCAATTTGCCCTCCGAGGGTTGCGTCTAGGGGCGAGTTGTTTAACCTCTACTTTTAGCTTGAACCTTATGATCCTGTGGTCTGACAATGACGGTCGAGACCCTCCATTGCGAGACCAGTCCGCCTGCAGGTTCGTTGCTAAAGGTGGTGTCCAACACCTCCCTTCTGCTTATAGTTATGAACGTGGGTTCATACATTCATCTACATTCTCTATTTCCAAGTTACTACCTACAATGAATTCTCAAAGAGACTCACCTCTTGTGTTGCAATCGGTGCTTCCCCATTCCAAGTGGTGAGCGTTAGCGTCACAGCCTATGATGAGGGGGAGCCTGTGCCGTCTGCAGTGCTCTACCAGCTTTTCCACCATCTCCGGGGGCGCTGTAGGGGCCTCCCCTGGGAAGTATGCTGAGGCCAGGATGAAATCCTTGCCCTCAGAGTCACTGGCCTGCACCGCCACCAAGTCCTGAGTCAGAAACTCTGAAATGCAAAAGAAATCAATGTTGGGCCTGACCACTATACAACTTCTAGGTCTTTCGCTAGAGTGGTCCCAGATTACCTTGTTTGCCTCCGTTTTGAGGCCTTTAACCTCTCTTCTGTGGACCCAAGGCTCTTGGATCAGCAGTATGCCCAGTTTCTCCACAGTGAACAGCTGGTTATAACGGCTTAGACTGCAGCCGCGTGATGCAGGTTCACTTGGGCAACTTCCGTAGTGACGGCCATTACAAGATGGGTCTTCTCAGTCCTGCTTCCGCATGGCTGCTCCGACACCTCGTCCACCTGCATACCTAGTACCTCCGGGCCTGCTCCAGGCACTGTCGGTTTGTCCGCATCTTTGTTCTGGAGAGTTGCTGGCGTTGCTGCTCCCTTGCTCCCGGCGGCCGTGCTGAACCTGTAGTACAGGCGGAAGCTCGCTGCCCGGACGTACCGGTACGACTCATCGTCGATGAACAGGTTGAGTCTCCATCCTTTCATATCCTATTATAAAAATAAATTAAATCCTATATATAAAAAAAAATAGTTACAGAAGACTTAGAAAATAAAGTAAAAATACAAAATAGAATTAGACTACTACATAAAGACAATATTAAAGTTTAATTTTATTATCTTATAGGCACAATGAAGACATTTTTACAGATTTCGTTGATACTTTTATATATCAACAATACTATATCAGACATAATTGATTACTCAAAAGAGAATTACTAATAAGTAAAATAATAAAATGCGAAAATAAATTTTATTCAGTCTAATTTTGCAAAAAAGAGTTAAATAATGCATTTTGTGTGATAAAAATAAATAATACTTGTTTATATGACATGTTAAATAATAAACATGCTAATTGTACAAAGCTTAATGAAGCAAGTAAAGTAATCAATAGGGGTATTCTCTTGCTCTTGCAAAACCCTTGCACGGTGCACGAATTACAGATTTTTCCACCTAATATAACAAACAACAAACACACGCAGAAAAATATTCGCAAGAGCTGTAAAATATGTCGGACCAAAACCCATGTTTATTTTCGTGACTTGACACGCAAAAATAGAATTGCAACCCTGTTCTAGCTTTGACATGACATATTTTAACGACAAATTGTTGAGGAAGGTAAATTTTAAATGGATTTTATAATTTCTAATTGTAAGGATTTGTTACAGTTTTTTTTGTTGCTAAGAATTAATACAGAAAGTGCGCCAATTCACAATAGCCGTGCACAATGGTAATTTAAAATAAATTGACCGAATCAGCCTTTCATATATCACTAGATTCTGCAATGGGTACTCTCGTGCCCTTGTATATTTCGGTATAGGATTTTTGCAATCTGCAATCTTGCAAGAGCAAGAGAATCCCCCTAATATTATAAAAGACGGTACTATAATAGTTTCCGGAAAACTTCAGACCGTTCCTGCAGCTGTCGCACTGGAATCAGCTGTTTATATATTTGCTGAATGGCAGTTCGGAGTATTGTTCACAAGTTTACAAAAGCGTTTTGCCAAAAGTGAACCCAAAAAAAGTGATCAGCGATGGAATTCAAACATAATAGTGTGATTGCTTTATATTTAGCTCGAAGATCACAGCCAGCAATTTTTCGTGAGCTCAAACACCTTAATGTAATTAAGTCTTTGTTTATCGCACCATCACTCGTTACAATGATACTGGTAGCATCGCAAAACGCCATGGAGGTTGTCATCAAAAGACTGCAATGTCACGTGAGATGGCTCGGAAAGTGAAGAAGCGACTTGAGCCAAATCCGCGACGAAGTGCCAATCAAATGGCTAAAGAACTGAAAATATCCGACCGCAGCGTCCGACGCATATTGAAAAATGAGCTCGAGGTCAAGCCTTACAAGTTCCAAAAGGCCCATGATCTCACACCGAAGCAGCAAAAAGTAAGACTTGAGAGAGCGAAGCAGCTGCTTGTGTTTTCTGACGAAAATATTTTCCCAATTGAGCAATTCGTAAACTCTCAAAACGATAGGGTTTACTTGATCGACCGTTCATACGAGAATCTAAGTCATCGGTTGGCCACCAGGAGGCGTCAAATTAAATGCGACATATTATCGGGAAAGTGTTCTGGAGGCTGCTTTGAAGCCATGGGCAAGCAACATGTTTCAACAAGACTCAGCACCATCTCACAAAGCGCGAATGAACCAAGAATGGCTGAAAAACAACGTTCCGAACTTCATTACGACCACACAATGGCTCACGAATTCATCAGATGCGAATACAATGGATTATTCTCTCTGGGCCATTTTGTAAAGCATAGTCCTAAGTAAAAAATGCACCAGTCTCGAGATGCTGAAGAAAGTCATTGTCCGTGGGTGTACCAAAATACCGGCATATCACATTCGAGCGACTAGCGATTCGTTTTTTGACCGTCTCAAGGCCATAGTTAAGGCAGAAGGTGGTCATATCGAGTAAAAGTAAATTGGTCCTGAATTTATGATTATTTTCACACATTTTGTACTTTAAAATAAATAAAAATAATTTTCCAAAGCGAATTTATGTCTTTTGTAATTGTACACTTCGAATGCCGGACCCTGTATATACAGCGTTTAAAAAACTACCCTATTCCCATAGCATTTCATTTAGCTCTTGCTACCGCTCTCACTTTGTCGGGAGCCACAGCATAGTCTTAGCATAACAATGTAAAAGTATGTGCTCTATTCTGCTCCTAGTTTTGTTAGGTAAAAAACTACAGCTGTAGAGAGCAAAAAATGAAATGCTGCGCTATGCTCTGGCGTAGCGGTAGCAAAAAATAGGGAGCGGTAGCAGAGCGGAGGTAATGAAAATTTTCATGTGCTGCAGCTCCCGCATGTGTTTGTTGCTTTTTGTGTTTTGCTATTTTATGTCATAATATTTGTTTTAATTGAACAATTCAAACAAGAAAATTTTATGCAACCCATTATGGCAAACGTACTGTTGTCTAAATAAATGTGCCCTTAATATTTGACAGATGTCGCTTGCAGTCTGTCGCGCTCTATGTGTTCAGCATTTCATTGATAAAACCACGTATGAGGAGTTAATGGTAGTAGCGCACGAAAGTCTTTACAAGGATGAAAAAAGGAATGCTTCGAAAGTTGTTACAGAATTGCAATAGCTTCAAAAATGATTAAAGGTTTCCTTACACGACTGAGGAAGCTTTGACTCCCTTTTTAGATTGAGGCGACGCAAAATGCCTTTATAAATTTATGCAATATGCTTTTAAGGAAGGAAACTATAGATATCCGAGCTACGATGATTTGGTTAAAAGTAAAGGAGAGTGCTACCCCAATGGGATACGCATAATAGGGTGGGTCGATACCGGACTTTTTTCGATTCGGGATTTCTAATAGTGCGCAAAAGTTGCCTTAGTACTTCCTGATTCCAACACAACTTTTTGTTTTGAGATCGGATTGCATCTTCAACCCCAACTCCGGCCTTGAAATTTMGGAAATTCGCCTAAAATCGTGAAATTGTCTACCTAGCGCCTGAAATAYGCATCTCATSGCAAAATGTATAAAACAAAAGTTATTTGTCACATCATTTGCTACCGAAATGGTATATGTGATCATGGACATCCATGTGCGACGCACCTACATTGTTGTCGTCTGTATCAGAGTCTGGATGATCTGAATGGTCACGTGTTCTAGCTGTTACTTTTCTGGTAAGTGTTGATGTATGTGTGCCGCTATTGTACCTCGTGATTCACGTGTGATCCAGAAAGGTCCTTTTAGTGTGACCTTTGGCTCAGCGAGGTGAGCTGTCGTGTCTATGTGTTTTTAGGGGAACTCAAAGGTTCGCCGCGCCAGACCCCTTGACGCTAAAAGGCCACCGTTTTTTCCCAATTCGGCCCGGTGTTGCGAAGGCTCCGTTAAAATACAGCCGAATTTATCTCCTGGCTGCAAATCATCCAATGGGCACGGGAGTCGCATAACACTCTGCATTAGGCGGTGGCAGCTCTTGTTTGCCGCATGCATGCGGCACCCAACATCCTGCATGGGCCGTGCCAACTGACACCACCCAGATTGGCTGTGGGTGCCGAATATGCCTTGCGACTTAAGCCCCTGCACCACGGCAAGGTACCTACCATTCGCAGAGGGAGGTACAAGTTAGGAGGATACGAAGCAAACCTGTTTCGAGGAGTTGCCAGTGATGACGGGCTTAATATAAAACTTACCGGTCCAAACGGGGTTACATCGTCTAAAAACATCTGGTAACGCAGAACCGGCTGTCGTTGGAATTCTCCAAATCTCCTTCACTACGGCCACGAATGAGTATTAGGGTAATTTTTGATCCAAACAAAAAAAAAATCCACCAAAACCATACCACTGTGTGAAAAGCTACCCCTAATATAATTTTAAATCTGCGTGTTAGGAGGACGTTGGGCAAAGTTTCCTGAAATCTTACTTCGAAAGAATTTCATTTTGTATTCATATACAATACATTAGGTTGTCAAAAAAGTCTTGCGGTATTTTTGAGGTATTTTTATTGAATTTTCAATTGTTCACAAAAAATTTTGATGACTCCGATTCTACGGCCGCTACTATGCCGGTCTCTTTTGACCAATTTAGCGATTTTATCGCAATTTTCGACGACAGGCCTTCCGGAGCGTGGCGCATCTTCGACCACCTCTACACCAGAACGAAAACGTTGCAACCATCGTTGTGCGGTGGAAATGGAAGCTGTATCGGGTCCATAAACTGCACAAATTTTATTGGCGGCTTGAGATGAATTTTTGCCTTTATCGTAGTAGTACTGTAAAATATGACGTATTTTCTCTTTATTTTGCTCCATGTTTGCGACGCTATAACTCACGAACGGCTTAAAAGAAACGACAATCAAACACGTGTTAGCGCGTGAAATGAGCTTTCCAAAAAGGTATAGCATGACCCGATGCGACGAATAAACCTAGAACCACGCGCTCTCAGCGCCAACTAGCGAAAATACCGCAAGACTTTTTTGACATCCTATATATTTCAGCAATTGGTTTTTTAGCACATTATATAAGGAATATGGTAGCGGTTTTATCCGAATACTTACATTTTGTTCGCTGACAATCGCCTACGAATATTTTCAGTATTAACTTAAAAATTTAGTTTATCTTTCCGACTCCTGACTAACGCAAAAACACTAATTTTACAGTAGAGTCCTAAACTTGGATCGACGATTATGGGTTACGCGAAATCCAGCTGTTTCATTTTTAATCCTATTTAAGAAAAATACCCTTCATTATCTTGGATCTCCATACATTATTTTTTGTTATAATTTTCACTTTATATCTTTAAAACGTTTCCACTGCAGAAAAATCCAATAATTAATTTAACAATAAATAATTAAAATTGTTGCTTTACTCTGTTAAATCTGCGAATATTTTTTAGGTCAAACATAATTTTTGAAAGGAAATGTCTAACAATCCTATTTTTTGTGGAAAGCAATATCAATGTTCTCCGAGAACTAACAAAGCTGAACAAGAATCATTTTATTAAAAGTTTATTTCGTATTTTAATGTCGATATCCCATTATATGTACCTTGTACCTCGTGATTTACGTGTGATCCAGAAAAGTTATGTAATAAAGTATATACATACATATATGTAATAGTTTTGCTTACCTAACGTTTTTTTATATCACATACAATACATATGGAGTTATATAATTATTATACTATAGATATAATTATCATTATATCATAAAAAAGTCCTAGTTTCATTAATTCCACGATTAAGGTTGTAGACAAAGCAGAAACTTCCGGATACAAATCATACAGGAGAAAATGTGTTGATTGTATGTATACAGATTGGAAATTTGTAATTAAAATTCACAAATCCATTAGACCAAAACCAATAAAGTGCCATAATTAAGCACTAAATTAAGGAGCAGTAATGTGGTGCAGAGGATCGCAATAGCAAGTGGCATCTGTGGGTTTAATATCTCTTTAAACTTCGAAAGCTAACTCAACCAATCTTGCTGAGAAGAAGTCCTTTCGGTACCTCTTTATACGATATAAATATATCATCCTCAGTTCCTATATTACGGTTATGTAGAAGGCTACTGAAATTGCGATAACTCACTGAATATATTGGCCAAAATTATTAAATTTCACAAGCAAGGTAAGAAAATGTTTTATAAGAGCAGGATAAAATTTGAACAATAGTCATGTTACCAATATCTCAGGAACCAACTTTCGATTCAATCTTCAACCAAATTTGGTGCGTGAGATAACACAAATATTCTTATCATATACTGCGAAAATTGACGAAATCGGATGACAAACATGTCTACTTTTCATATATTACTTTCACTAACACCAATGAAGTTATCAGAATAACAATATTTTTACGCAAAAAAATTTTCGAACTGGGACTATAAACAAGGTGCGTTCCAAAGCAAACAGGACTTAAGAAAAATACAACCGAACAAATGGTTTTTTTCGGCAAAGTCAATTTAATTTATTCAAAATAGTCTCCTTCTGTTTCAATACAGCTTTTGCACGGTCCAAAAGCATGTCGAACGAGTGTTCTAGCTCGTTGGCCGGTATGGCCGCCTGTATGTTGGTGCAAGCCTTTTGAATGGCCTCTACGTCTGCATAACGCTTTCCTTTCATGGGCAAATGCATTTTTCCGAAAAGGAAGAAGTCGCACGGTGCCATATCAGGTGAATACGGAAAGTGGTTAATAGTTAAAATGTGATTTTTGGTCAAATAATCGGTCACAAGCGTCGATCGATGAGACGGATTCTGAGCAATTTTTGGTAGTCAGTCAATTTGTGCGGAACAAATCGTACGCACACATTTCGTAAGCCCAAATGTTCGGTCAAAATGCGATAAATCGATGTTTTGGAAATGTTCAATTACATTTCCATGAATTTCAAAGATGATTTCTGCTGATTTTTGATGAATTCAAGCACAGTTTCGATGGAATTTCCGGTGATCACGTATTTTGATTGACTCACATGTTGATCGTCATTTATGTCCTCACGTCCACTTTAAAAACGTTGAAACCACTCGTGCACTTTGTTGCGGGATAGGCAATCAACTTCATAAAATTGTTTCATCAATTGAAACGTTTCGGTAAAAGTTTTACCAATTTAAAAACAAAATGTTATGTTGGCTCTTTGTTCGAAGCTCATTTTTACACCGTTTGTCTTGTACTGACACTGAAAATTCAATAACTTCACTTCCAATCAATTAAATGTCATACAATTCTAACTGAACAATCGATAAAGATAGCAGATTCTAACGCACCAGTCGACATATAGATGGACCACCAGGGGCGGTAGATTCAAAAAGTCCTGTTTACTTTGGAACACACCTTGTATTTTCATGAACCCACGCACCAAATATGTTATCGAACATATGGTCAATTTTATATATAATTATAAAATTTTTGTGAAAGCCAAAATGGGTACAATCGAGTTAATACTTCCCCTAGCCCCAAATACTGAATATTTTATTTTATGTGTATTGTCGAACTTCCGGTTTACTTTATAGTGCATCTATGGTTCAATATGTCAAAGTTTTAGCGCAATTCAGAAAGAATATATTCTAATTAATCTAATTTAATTTACCCTATACATTAAAGATAAGCCACTGTGATTGAGTTTATAACACGAATACCTCATTTGAGTTCATTATGTTGATTTTAAGGCTAATATTTCGGACGTGCAAATGTATCAATAAGAGAGTCTACGATATATAATATGCATAAGATAGTAATATACTAAATTTGATTGTAATCCATTCGTCGAACAATGAATGTGGAATTCTTTCACAACATTTTTTAATATAAAGTTTTGCCATCACCTGAAATAAACTTCCCTTGCAAGTTAGAAGAGTATGAAACATGAACAAATCCTTTTTTTACTTGCTAATGTGTGTACATATGCATTTGTGTTTACTATTAATTATTGAATTGAATGTTTCATTTCAACTTTTAACCCTTTCAGCCCCAATGTTTTATATAAGCAACTTCTATGTTTTGCATCATTTAAAAACTGAAGTACACAAAAATCTTTTTAGAATTGACATCTTGTTCATAAATTTTAATACGAGGAATACAAATATATCAACAGCATAACAGTTTTGTCATAATCATGTTATGACTCAAAAAGCAAAGTTAAGCGTACCGGTGTTGCGGAAATTTCGTCGCAGCTTATAAGAAATAATGTAAATATGGGACTTCAAAAATAAATATTCTGAAAATTATTACACATTTTTAAGAACAAATAAAGCAAGAAAAACATATTTATATACAAGTGAAAAAATTAGAAAATATTGTAAAGCAAGTTTTTTTAGTTTGTGCAAGTAGGTCCGTTTGACCATGCTTAGAACGAGTAAAGGGCAGATATACAACAGAGTTTGAAGATGGACTACGACAAATCTTCTAACGAGGAGTGTAACCAAGCCGACAATAAGCTTCTGGAGAAAAGTTTTAAGGAGATTTTAGGAAACGGTGCAAAATTTGAAGTCGATTTACTAGAAAAGATTACTAACTAAGAAATTACCAGAAACCAGACCAGAAGCATTTTATTGAAGTTGATATATTCTAATTAAAATGGAGAAAAACACCAATAAACATTCAAGACGTTACTTGGAAAGAGTCCGAAGAAGACATTGGCATACTAAAAAAGCCAATTCAATATTTTAACACTTTTTTTTTTTTTTGATGATACAGTAATCACACTGACTGTGAAACAGACTAATGTATACGCCCTTCAAGAGCCTGGATTAATTCAATTGCTCAAATGAAGATCTTAGAGTTTAGTTGAATTTAGGCGTGGTCAATCTGCCAAGAATGGCATGGTCACAAGTGCTAAAATTAAATGCAATAACACTCCACGTCTACTATTATAGTTGCTAAAATAAAAACAACAATATACCTCAAGGCAAACACCAAAGAATTGGTTAGCAGGTCATAGCACACAAATGCAAACTCAGAGGCAAAGGCAATAAGGAAAGGATTTCTGTTATCAGATTAATTTTAGGAAGAAGTGAGGACTGAAAATGTTAACACGGGCAGGCTTGTCAGGAATTATTTATAACTTTGCGATCTATGTTGGTGATGGAACGTGCATTTCATATGGACTTGGCATACATTTCATCGGACATTATAATATTATATCTAGAACAACGAATTGCAGATTATGGTGAGTGTTTGAGTGCTCTTTAATCGTAAAAAAAAATAATTTTTATGTCGGTGGGTGACAATATAAACATCCATCATTTCACACTGGAGTCTAATCGACAGTCAGTGGAATGCACATGACTAACCGCTCCTAAAGCGTGGAAAGACGAAAAAGTCGGTAGCAAGGTTATGGCATCAGTTTTTTGAGATGCACGAGGTACAATACACATCGACTCACTACTGAGCCAGTTATGATCGCTGCGTATTTGGTGGTAGTTCTATTCTACTATTCCCAATAATTAACGATTGTATTGTTTTGAAGAAGAATCAGTTTAAAATTGTAATCATATATCTCACAATTTCCGTTTTATTATTGCACTGCTCTTTGCAATGATTTGAAAATCTTTCTGTATATCTCAAATTATAATAGACCTTTTTATCAACACTGCAGTTTTTTCGCTATTTTATATGTTAGATGTCGCGTTTGGTTTGTTATGAATGCATTTACGTCCTTCGCCAATAATCTAGCAAAATTGCCGGAATGCCTTGACGATGAAAATGTAAATGTTATTTTTATTGTGACAGTAAAAATATCTAACCTTGTTCAGGAACAACAATCAATATAATGCATGCATACCAACATTGGTGTTCTACAGCATTATCCTATGTCCGTCACTGGTTCTAAGATAAGCTACCTACCTACCAATTTTCAACCAAATCAGTTCAGCCGTTCTTGAGTTATAAATAGTGTAACTAACAAGACTTTCTTCTATAAATGTCCTTATACAAACTCTTAAAACTGACATACATATTTGTTAAATAAAGATTCCCTTGAAAGGATGGAGTTATGTGTAGAAGTTCACGCAAGTGAGGAAAGTTCTCTGATCGCCAWTCACTTGGAAGTGGCCAGAAACGATTCTTTTACATATGGCTCAGGCAGTTCACAACTTCCGGTCCTAGACCAAGTATCCTCTGGGTAACCAAAGGACATCCGTTTGAAGGCGAGCTAACATCACCGCCATCCAAGAAATAAACGGGACAAGGGCTAAGCCGAGTAGGTGCTTGTGGCATTTACTACAGTGGCCATATAAAGAAAATTGAGGCTGATCGACTTCACCGGGGCCCGAAATATGATTATCTGTAGTACTGGATTCCATCATAGAAAAACTCACTAAGCTACATGGCTGTCTACGGATTGAAAAGCCAGCAACCAGATCAATCATGTTGTGATAGACAAAACCCACAATCTGCGCCAATTACCGTGGGATAAGCGCTCTCAAGATCGCGTGTATGGTTCCATCGAGCGTATTATGTGAAAGATTAAAGCACACCGTCAATAATCTGATTGGGCCTGGAAAATAAACAACCGACCAGACGTTCATAATTGACACACACCACATTTTCGTCGATTTCAAGGCTGCTTTTAAATACAGGAAAAGGAGTTGCCTTTATGTCGCGATGTCTGAATTTGGTATCCCCGCAAAACTATTTCGGCTGTGCAAACTGACTTTGAGCTGACCAAAAGCTCTATCGGGATCGGGAAGGACCTCTCCAAGCTGTTCAATACCAAACGAAGTTTCAGACAAAGCGACTCCCTTATGACTTCTTCAACATCAAGAGAAAGTACCATTTTCTATAAGAGTGTACAGCAGGCGTATGCTGATGATATTGATCTCATTGGCCTTAACACCCGCCCCGTTAGTTCTGCTCTCCAGAATGGATAATTCAAAGAAGCAAATGGGTCTGGTGGTGAACGAGGCCAAGACGAAATATCTCCTGTCCTCAAACAAACAGTCGTCGCACTTGCGACTAAGCACCCACATCTCTGTTAACTGTCATAATATAAGTCACTCATTATTCCCGTGTTGCTATATTAGGCAGAGACGAGTAAGAGTTTTCGAGAGAAATGTTCTGCGGAAAGTTATGGTCCTTCGCGCATTGGCCACGGCGAATATCGCATACGATGGAAGCTGTATGAGATATACGGCGATATTGATACAGTTCAGCGAATTAAAATACAGCGGCTACGCTGGCTAGGTCATGTTGTCCGGATGGACAAAAACACTCCAGCTCTGAAAGCATTCGACACAGTACCCGCTGGGGGGAAGCAGAGGGGGAGGAAGACATGCACTCCGTTGGAGGGACCAGGTGGAAAAGAACCTGGCTTCACTTGGAATCTCTAATTGGCGCCACCTTGCGCTGTTTTTAACTCGTCTATAACATGTAAGCGATTTATACGCCGGTAAAGAAGAAAAAATGGTCTCCTATATATAGATATAGTTGCTTATAAGCAACAATCTATACTTCGTGACCGGATAAAGATAGAGTTATACCTTTTTTGGAAGTTTATTAAAGCATGTTGATTAGACAGTTAATTCTAACCCCTCGCACAATTGAAAGATATTATCTTATAAGTTATTTATTAAAAAAATATAAAATAAACAAACTATCATTTAACCTTTAAAATATTTTAAATAGCCTTCACCACCAGCATCACCATCACACCGGCGCGGATCCAGAGTAGAATTTTGGGGGGGCAACTATAAAATTTGGTTTCGCCGAAAAGAAAATAGCAAGAAAATTCCTAAAAAAAATTGCAACCTAACAAAGAGAAAAGATGTTCAATACAAGTCGCATACGGGCACGAACAACTATCTCATAATCACCAACCAATATACTTAGTTGCAGAGCAAAATTAAATAAGTCGAACGAAAAGTAGTAAGCTAATATTTTAAGTCATCCCAATAATACAAAATATTTTAAGCTTATGCATTGTGAGCCGATCTGAAACAATTCCATAACAAGAACCGTGAAACTGCTTCAGGAACATGAATAACTGGTTTCAACTATCTACTAAACCAAATACTTTTCACTTTAGCACCTACAAATTTACCAAATGCTACACAAGCCTTTACAAATAATGTAATAGAAATAATAATAATAATAATACCCAACGATTACCCTCCTCCCGCCCAACCGACGGTTTGGTTCGCAATCCGCGAACGAGCGGAATTAGCCGAGTTATAAAAGGCAAGGGAGTTCTAAGCGTTGCGATCTTAAGCTACTCAGCTGCAGAAACAAAAATTTCAACAGCCAAACCTAAGAATTAGATTAAAGTTTATAATTTTTAAATGTTACTTGTTAAGAGTAGATAAAATAATTTTTTAATGCCAAAGATTGAATCTGTTAGATCAAATCTGCTGGAATGAGAATTGAAATCGTGACATATACGGCGGAATGGTTCGTTTAACTCAAAATTTGTTCTAGAAAATTAAAGGTCTAAACTGCCTGGTAGAGCGAGCGGGAATGTTAAAATCAATATCAGACAAGAGAGATGGGCTACAAACTGACCCATTGATGAGTTTTACAAGAAATATTATACCAAGCATTTCGCTACGACTAGCGAGTGTAGGGAGATTTATAAGGTTTAAACGGTTAGTGTAAGGGGGAAAATTTAAATTGGAATAACAATGCAAATGATTTAAGGCAAAAAGTAAAAATTGTTTTTGAACGGACTCYATTTTCTCAGAATGAACTTGATAACAAGGGTTCCATACCACGGAAGCATACTCTAATATAGGCCTCATCAAAGATTTAAAAAGAATTTTTGTGGTAAGCGGATCT
>NW_017534690.1:25193-31353 GCF_001853355.1 Bactrocera latifrons
TGTATATAACATCAGTATTCTTATTCTCCCTAAAACCCGTTGATCCATGTGATACAAATTCAAGCAAATTAGTTATTGTAAATTTCCCTTTACGAAAACCATGCTGAGAACAAGAAATTAGTGGAGAGATCCGGAAGGTTATGTCGTCTGTTATAATTGTTTCAAAAAGTTTAGGTATTGCAGACAACTTTGCTATTCCCTTATAGTTTTCAATAGATAACCTAAATCCACTCTTATGCAAAGGAATTATAAATGACTTTTTCCATATGGATGGAAATAAGCCTTGCATAAGAGATGAATTAAATAGTTTTGTTAGGGGTTGGTATATATATTTGGCACATTTCTTAAGAAAGCAGTTCTAATATATTTAACTGATATAAGGCGTCTACTTCGGAAATGTTAGGTGCATTAGTGACAGAAATCGGACATAACTTGTGCTGATGCGGAACATTTTTTGGAGATTTTGGAGTAATTGGACCTAAAGAATTCAGCGAACATATTAGAAATGGTGTGCTTGTCACTGGAATAAACAGAGCAATTGTCCACAAAAGGATATACCATAAAGAAGCATGCCTCTGCCAAAGTAGCAAAGAATAAACAATATACCATTTTTATACCCTGAACAGGGTATATTAAATTTGTCATGAAGTTTGTAACACCCAGAAGGAAGCGTCGGAGACCCTATAAAGTATGTACATACAGTATTGTACAAAACTAAAGCACCCCCTACTATTTTTCAGCTGGATCTGTTTGCAGACAATCAAAATAAATAAATATAAAATTTTGACGTTTTTCAATGGGTTGCTTATTAATTTTTATTAAAATAAAGCTTTTCATTTTCAGTTTTCAAAATTAAATAAGTTAAAACAGCAGAAACATTAATGGTTTAAAAATTAACTGGACAAAACTAAAGCACCCCTTTCATCGGTTCGAAAATAATATGTAAAAATGAAAAAATAGTAGCAAATCCTTTATTTTGGGTAACTGAAACTCATATTTTGGGCATAGAAGAAATTAAATTATTTACTACATATATATGTATCATGTGGTATGCCACTCCAAACAATTTCTTCAGGTTCTAAAGGTTAATGGTTTGGTTTTACAATTTTCCATATTTATTTGGGAATTAACAATCTCCCATAAGTTCTCGATGGATTTGATATCTAGTGATTATGCCCGCATATCTAAAACATCAACTCTGAAACTTTACAACCAAGTCTTCAACGCCTAGTGTTATGCTTAGGATCATTGTCCTGCTGGAACCAGCATTATAGTGGCATATCCTTTTCAGCATACGGTAGCATCATGTTTTTTAAAATGTTATCGTAAACAAACCCGTCCCTTATTCCATTTATTATATGAATAGGTCCAGTCCCGTGCACAGAGAAAGAGCTCCAGACCATAACATTACCACCGCCATATGTAATGATCACAACATAATACTTAGGTTTGAGTCCTTGTCTCTTCGGCCTTCTCATACATCTTATGTCATCAGAATCTTTAATATTATATTTCGATTCGTCTTAGAATAAAATGGTATTTATGTAGTTTTTCGCTGTATTCCTCAGCTGTACAGAGAGAGTACATTGCGCTGAAATTTATTTATTAATCGGGAGCACCACTGATCTATTCACCGAATATTTTGAACTAATTTTATGTTGAGATAAACTGTTTTGGCAATCACTTATTATTTTATTTGTAAAGTCGGCTGAATAAGTATCTTCCTCTAATTTTGATTCTTAAACTCTAAATCGCAACTGAACAGTGCCGACGGCAAAAATGTGTTTACAAAATATCTCAATAATATTTGTAACGGTTTATTGTTAATATCCTCAACGAATAACGTACTTTTAAGGTAGCGTGGTACTATTTTTCCTAACAAATATTAGGGGGTGCTTTACTTTTGTCCACTCAGATTTATACTTTTGCAAAGTTTTTTGATTAAAATTTTGTATCTCGAAAGAATATTTAACTAATGTTATATTTTTTATGAATTAATAGATGTACATAATTGTAACCTATAATAACTGTCCAACTAGTCCAGTTATATTTTTCAAAAATTTGGACATAAATAAAGACATAGTAGGGGTGCTTTAGTTTTGTCCAATATTGTATATAAATGATCAGTATATTGAGCTGAGTCGATTTAGCCTTGTCTGTCTGTCTGTATATATACGAACTAGTCCCTCAGTTTTTAAGATATCGTTTTGAAATTTTGCAAACGACATTTTCTCTTCAAGAAGCTGCTCATTTGTCGGAACTGCCGATATCGGAAGACTATAACATATTGCCGCCATACAAACTGAACGATCGGTATCAAGTATGTATTCTTGTATGGAAATTCATATTTGACAATGTATCTTCACAAAAATTTGCACAGGTTATTTCCTAAGATAATAACGTAATATACGAAGAAATTGTTCAGATCGGCTTACTATAGCGTATCGGAATCTAGTACTGGTATGGATAACTATTGCATTTGACGAGGTATATCCAGAAATTTGGTATATATTATTTTCTAAGGCAACATTGCAATCTGCTCAAGCAAACTGAATGATCGGAATCAAATGCTTGCACGGGGAAACTTCCTCATTTGACGATATATCTTCACGAAATTTGGTATGAGTTATTGTTCATAGAAGTAATGTTATATCGTAAGAAATTCTTCAGATCGGCTCACTATAGCATATAGCTGCCATACAAACCGAACGATTGGATTGGGCCTGTATGGAAAACTTTTGCATTTGACGTGGCATCTTCACGAAATTTTACATGAATTACTGCTTAAGGTAATAATACAATCTCCGAAAAAAATTGTTCAGATCGCATTACTGTAGCATATAACTTCCATACAAACTGAACACATAGTTACTAAAAGAAATGCACCTGTAAAATGTACATTAGCTTCGGTGCAGCCGGAGTTAACGTTTTTCTTTGTTTAGAGCAAATTCGGATTTATCATGTCTTGTAAAAAAATGTGTACAAAACAGGCAAATTTTAAGAATACTAATAGACCTGGAGCAAGTAGTTCATACATTCGGGCGTGAATTTATAAAAACAAAGAAATTAAAAAGAAATTTGCAAAAAAAAATATATAAATAATAATAACGAAACAAAAAATATCAACATTACGTTGCTAAAAGAGRATGTTAGACGGATTAATCGACATCGGGCAATATCATATATTCATCCCATGTGATGGGATCAAAAGAATTCTTTTTCATAAATTGATTTTTTAACATGTCTACAATTATTTCGAAGAAAATAAGCAATTTTTTTTCGAATGTCTACCGAAAGTCCAATTTTTGATATATTCTTTTGATAATAGTCCATTTCGTGCATTTAAGATTACATCTTAAAACGCCGCTAATTCTTTTTATTTCAACTAAGCCAATCAAGCGTGAACGAAGTGCCAGCCAATTTTTTTAGGCGTGTGTATTCAAAACACTTTAACAATATGTTTAGCAGAAAATTTGTATTTATACTGTCGAAATAGGTCTTAATAAATGATAATGAACTTAAAACCCTGTCAGTTTACTGGTCGTAGAGAAAAACATAAAAATCCCTAAAAAATAGACCGTCACATGACATCCTTAAAATACAATATTAACCAATTTGATTGAAAAAACCGCCAAAAACCCGTCTTTTTATATGGTAAATCAAATAAATCTGTATATTAATTTGTATGTAGTATAGTGGTTTGCACCTTCGTATTGACATATCGACTGTTTTTTTGTGATACATTAATATATTATATTATTCTTAATTGTAAAGACCAACACAACCTAAAAATATTATTAAATTTATAATTTTTTTTAGATCTAAACAAAAAACCCTTTTATGTATTAAATTTTAGGAACATTTTATTTCATATGAAGGTAGAGGAGTAAGAAACTTAACCTTTAATTATGTACAGCTCTTGACAGCTAATTGGAAACGCTCAGTTTTTTGTAGGGATAGTGAGTATAATGATAACATTTTTTGAGATACCGTTATTTATATTCCTAAAAGCCTTGCATTGTTGCACTCTGTTTTGTAGTTGTGAAGTTAAAGTTCTTTTAATATTTTCCGAAATAATAAATGCGTTATTATGTAAAAAGTGAATTAGGAGCGACAGCTAATTAGATACAGTTGTTTAAAGAATTAATATTTTTCAAGGTGTTAATTTTTATTAATAATATTATTGATTTCTGGTAAGGGTGTGTTTCAAAGTTGTGGTTCAAAATATATTAAAATATTCAAGTTTTTTAATGAGGAAAAGCTGCAGCTGTACACCTACCCTTCGCAGCAGCATTTTTGACCTTTGTCGGTCTGGAAAAATATGCAAAAAATTTTCGAATAAGGTCAAATGTTCAAAAGTAATAATTTTAATGTCCTTAACATGTACAGAATTTTGAAACTATATCCAATGTTGCACACAAAGAAAAAACCCGAATAATTGCAACAGAAATAGACCGCATAATTAATAACATCTCGCGAAGAGACCCAAAAATGACTTCCACTGACATTCTGTATGAAATTCAAGGTAAATACAATATCAAGAAGGACACAAAAATTCAATATATAGTTCGAATGAAATGAATGAAAGTTTTTTTGCCGGTACCAATTGTTTTGTAAAAAGTATTCGTGAAATAAAATAAAAATAAATCAATACGATTTAACACCTCTTTATGACGACCATTACTCTTGACGGCATTGACTCCAGGTTCTTAAAAGTTTCCTCAGTTATATTGTTGTGCCATACATTTTACAAAGCCCCAATTAACTCAATTAACTGGTGGGTTTCAGTTCAGGTATATTTCGTTTCATTACGTGCCATAAGCCCTTAATCGGATTTAGGCCTGGGGAGTTACCCGTCCAAGTCAACCGTGAAATTCCTATATCCCCAAACACTTTTTCGAACTGGGAAAAAATGTAATTCTTATTAATTTTGTATTTACAATTTTATTGATGACACAATTAATACAAAATATAATCTAGCAAAACGGCGCACATAGGACAAGTTGTCGGTGCACTTCAGGTTAAACTTGCTTTCGTATGACCAGATCCTTTTTTTCGTCAAAGGTCCTAAAGTATCCTTTTTCTTTTCAAGAAATGTATTACAGTTATATGTCTACAGCCCACCTTTTTACCAATGGTTCTATAAGAAAGACCTTCCTTCAGCTACGCTCAATAGCAACTTTTTTATCACGACACAATTGTTTATAATTTGCCCTAATTTTTATAAACCATTCAATTATAACAAAAGATCACTCTCGAATGACTTACATTTGCTGTCAACACATCTACAATACTTTAATGCGGGAAATCCCTTTTATTTCTTTACAAATCAGTAAATTCACTACAGGGTTAAGGTTGGGTTCCAGCACTTGAATTCCGCAGGAAATTTTCTTGACCATTTCTGAAACGTTTTTTATATGAAATTTTTACATTTCATTAGAGCTGGATCCTAAGCTTAACTAAGTCAAATACTATGGATCGAAGTATTGTAATTCTGATGCTTGTCATGTTACTGACTTTTTTATTATTTTTGAGTTTTCTGTTCACACACTTATCTGAAATATCTCAATTAAGGAATCTGATTTGAAAATAAAATATTCGCTATCTAAACAACAAACGTTTAATTTTTCATGACCATTTAAGTAATTGAATTCTTCCAAAGTTTTTTATACTCTTGCAAATGGTTGCTACAGAGTATTATAGTTTTTTCTTTTTTAACTAATCGAGATAAATATAGGGTTATGTACATATGTATATACAAATGATCACAATGACGAGGAAAGTTGAAATCCGTGTAACTGTCTGTCCGTCCGTCTGGCCGTCGGTGTATGCTGTAAATTGAGTAAAAATTGAGATATCTTGATGGAGCTTGGTATGTATTTGCCTTAGTGCAAAAAAAAATCGATTTTTAGGTGTGCATTATCGCTATTAACCGAAAACCTATAAAGTGCCATAACTAAGCACTCAATTAAGATATAAAACTGTGATTTGGTATAGAGATCGCAATAGCAAGGGGCACAAATTTAGCAAAATTTTTTGAAAAAGTGGGATTGGCCCTGCTCTCTAACAAGTTTAATGTACATATATCCTATACTACTTAAGCACTTCTTGATTGGCGTAAACACCGCTTACGCGATTATAGCCGAGTTAACAACAGCGC
>NW_017534690.1:32343-35810 GCF_001853355.1 Bactrocera latifrons
CATGGGTCTTTTCCAAGATTTGGCGCATGGTGAATATCTGGTCGGTTGTTGATTTTCCAGGTCTGAAGCCACACTGATAAGGTCCAATCAGTTTGTTAACGGTGGGCTTTAATCTTTCACACAATACGCTTGATAGAACCTTATATGCTATATTGAGGAGGCTTATCCCACGGTAGTTGGCACAGATTGTGGGGTCTCCTTTTTTGAAGATTGGGCATAGCACACTTAAATTTCAATCGTCGGGCATGCTTTCGTCCGACCATATTTTACAAAGAAGCTGATGCATGCTCCTTATCAGTTCTTCGCCGCCGTGTTTGAATTGCAATCCATCGGCCCCCGCCGCTTTGTTGTTCTTCAGGCATGTAATTGCTATTCGAACTTCTTCCTGTTCGGGCAATGGAACGTCTGCTCCATCGTCGTCGATTGGGGCATCGGGTTCGCCTTCTCCTGGCGTTGTGCGTTCACTGCCATTCAGCAGGCTGGAGGAGTGTTCCTCCATAATTTAAGTATGCTCTGGGCATCGGTGACTAGATCACCTTTGGGGGCTCTACAAGAGTAAGCTCCGGTCTTGAAACCTTCTGTAAGCCGCCGCATTTTTTCGTAGAATTTTCGAGCATTACCTCTATCGGCCAGCTTATCAACCTCTTCGTACTCACGCATTTCGGCCTCTTTCTTTTTCTGTCTGAAAAGGCGTCTCGCTTACCTCTTCAACCCTCGGTCTATCCCACCCCGCACGTGTTGTGGTCGATCGTAACGWTGCGAGGGAGGCAGCCTGTTTTCTCTCCGCTGCGACGCGGCACTCCTCGTCGTACCAGCTGTTCTTTTGCACTTTCCGAAAACCAATGGTTTCGGTTGCAGCTGTACTTACGGAGTTTGAAATGCCGTCCCACAGTTCCCTTATACCGAGTTGTTGACGAATGCTTTCAGAGAGCAGGAGTTCAAGCCGAGTTGAAATCGTTCGGCTGTCTGTTGTGATTGCAGCTTCTCGACGTCGAATCATGCTTGTGTTTGTTTTTGCTGCACAGAGGCAGGTGCGAATCTTGGCTGCAACAAGATAGTGGTCCCAGTCGATGTTAGGACCTCGCAGTGCACGCACATCTAAAACACTGGAGACTTGTCTTCCGTTTATCACAACTTGATCGATCTGGTTGGTGGTTTTTCGATGCGGAGACAGCCAGTTAGCTTGATGAATCTTCTTATGCTAGAATCTAGTACTACAGATAACCATATTTCAGGCCCCGGCGAAGTCGATCAGCCTCAACCCATTTGGGGATGTTTCCTCGTGGAGGCTGGATTTTCCGACCGTAGTGCCAAAGATACCTTCTTTGCCCATCCCGGCGTTAAAGTCGCCAAGCACGATTTTGACATCGTGGCGGGGACAGCTCTCATAAGTGCTTTCCAAGCACTCATAAAAGGCATCTTTGGTCACATCAACAAATCAGCGATATGTTGAAGAACCTCGCTTTGATGCGGATTGTGGCTAGACGTTCATTCACCGGGGTGAATGATAGTACTCGGCGACGGAGTCTCTCTCCCACCACGAATCCCACAACAAACTTGCGCTCCTTTATATGGCCACCGTAGTAAATGGCACTAGGACCTACTACTTAAGCTACAACAACCAAATTTGCTGTGTACATGAAATCGGAGGCTCACTGCTCATATTACGGGACTGTTAAAAACTACTGAAAGTGCGATAAATTAGTAACTAAATACGACCGAGATATTTAATTTTACCACCAAGATGGTATGAGAAAGCTTTATTGGAGCTGGAATGACTGCCCACTTTTTGGTTATGCCCCACATCTCGATACCCAACACACCGATTTCGATAAAATTTAATACGTGGCATTCTAATAACATTCTTATACCACTGTGTAAAAGTGGACGAAATCGGACAACAATCACGCCTACTTCCCATATAGCACAATTTTAAATTCCACTGGATTCGTTAAGTTTCCAGTACAGAAAGCAAAAAGCAATTAGTATAACGAAATAAAAAGATGCCCGAATAATTTTGTTAGTATGTAACACCTTATGACCAAAAAATATTTAAATCCAATAAAAACTGTTCAAGACCCTAGGTACCGATTTAAACCCCGGTACCTATTGTAGATTTTTGATCGAAAATGTCGGTCAATGTGTGATATATATATATATATAACTGAAATTAAGGTATAATAGTTTCCTTATAATGATATGTCTGTATGTCAAAAATAGGTTTAATCGGACCAATACTTCCCTTAGGCCCCATATCCTTAATTGATTTTCGTACAATATCGGGGAATCCCCGACCTACTTGAAGTTAAGGGCCTAACTGCTCATTTTAACTATAACGTATATAGAGCATTTTATGAATCACACTAGCGGTTAAATTACGTAAATTACCACTAACTGGAACAACCTAATCCACTAGCCACTAAAACCAAAAAAATCTCGCTGTAATAGCAGCAACAGTCAAAAACGCTACTGCCTTCCTCCCTTTTCCTTCCTCATCGTCAAAATGTGTGCCCAGTGAAAAACGTGGCAAAAACGCAGAAATCAGCCATCTTTGTTTGTTTTCATTTGCACAATGTTGCCATTGCTCAATACGCATATATAGTTTTGTACACATCTATGTTTTCAATTACAATTTTTTATAATATAAAATTCAATACAAACTATTAAAAATAGTTTATATATTTATAAATAATAGCATTTGACTCCAATTTTGAGTTATTTTAAGAAAATTTCAAACATATTGAACAGATTGAATTATAAAAGTTGATAATTACTACAGTTTATAGATAGAGGTAATCCTGGGTTGTGAGAGAGCAATCAGTTGACACGTTTCCACGGCAAAAACCAAAATGCTGTAGATTCCCACGTCATACTACGTTAAAGAGAGAAGGAAGTAGCAGTTTTCACTGTGCACTTACATTGCGCGCCCATAATGCCGGAATTACGTGTGCAGAATTCTGCGTGCAGAAAAAAATTTGTACTGATTTGACAGTTCAAATTCTGCACCTCAATGCAGATCTGCACGGCATGTGAAATTTGCATTTCTCTGCGCAGAGGCAGTGCTGACAACATTCAAATAATTAATTTTTGAGCAAAGTCCGGCAACATTTTAAATTGCGCTCAGCTGTTCAGTGAAAATAAACAAAAGTGATAAAAAAAAATGGAAGAACAATTGATTGAGTTTGTGAGCGAAAACCGGTTCCTCTATGACAAAACTCATAGGAACTATAAAAATAGCTACCTGAGGAACGCTAAATTTCAGGAGTTATTGGATAAATTACATATTCCACGTAAATCTTTAATTTTATAACCTAACAGAAAATTTTTATTTATTCATGTTTTGAATGTTTTTAGGTGAGAAATTAAAGGCCCGTTGGCGGACCCTACGGGATAAATTTTACAAAGATATAAAAAAGAGACCATCAGGAAGCGGCGTGTATTCGCCACACAAAAAGTGGAAGTGGATG
>NW_017534691.1:0-3143 GCF_001853355.1 Bactrocera latifrons
AATAATCCAAGAATTTTTCCTTCATTATTATTGTTAGTTTATACAAAGAATTAGTTTTCACTTTTTAGTTTGATATGCTTTAAAAGCGTGTTTTTTAGTTTTTTTAAACTATATTTATTTTATAACTGAATTTAGAGATTATAATGTGTAAATGAAGTGTACTTAATTGTTATAATTAAAGAAGTGGATTAACAAACTTGTATACTTATTTCGAAACTGGTGAATGGAAGAGGGTACGAACCCCACAAATTGGTGTCAGAAGTGGACTGCGGGTTTTCCCTTTTGAGGGAAAACTATAAACGATAATTGTGTTGAAATAAATGTCAAAAAGTGTGTAAAAGACAAACGGTTGGGTGAACACATGGCACAAAGTACAGTCCGCAGAAGTTCCGAAATTTCTGGAAAACTGTATAGCCGCGCAGTGGACCGTTAATCCCGTTATTTAAGTAATGCTATAAAGTAACGCCGACGCAGAAAATTTCAGTTAAGGTAACCTGAGTGCGACTCAGAAGTGTAAGTGGTGGCTGCAAATTCGTTCAAACATTTGAGTGCGACGCAGAAGTGTAGAGCAGTGGTGGCTGCAAAATCTGCGCGCGATTCGAACAGTGCAAAACGCAGAGAYARAAAAATTTCATKTTGAGTAATCYGAGTGCGACTCAGAAGTGTAAAGCAGTGGAGGCTGCAAAACCAGTTGAGTGCGATTCAAACAGTGCAGAGCAGTGGTGTCTGCAAAATCTGTTTGAGAAGATCTGAGTGCGAAGCAAGGAGCATACAGCAGTGATGGCTGCGTATGTGTACGGCAGTTGTGTCTGCAAAGTCTCTTTGAGAAGTTCTGCGTGCGAGGCAGAGAGCATACAGCAGTGGTGGCTGCGTATGTTAAGGCAACAAGTACGTACAGCGACGGCTAGATAGATCCCGACAACGTGGTAGCTACGAGGGGCATCGTTGGAATTGGCCCAAGCAGAGGTTTCGTCAAGGGTTGGAGTGCATTATACAGATAAGTTACTAAGAGTAGTTAGTTTTAATTTTATGAATTGCTGTAAAATAATTTTCACTAAATAATTAAATTTAAAGTTGTTCATTAGGTAGTTACATAAGCATACATTTTGTATTTATACGTTTGTAAAACATTTTTAATTTGTAATTGCTGCACGCACAACTGACAAACATGGACCGTGAACAAATTTTTAGTTGGACAATGAATGAACTGAAGGAAAAGCTTGTAGAGCTGGGGCTTCCTACAAGAGGGCGCAAGGCCACTTTACCGGACAGATTATGTGAACATTTCGGATTGGGAGTAGATGATATTCCAGATTTTGAGGATGCGCACTCTGTTGTGGACAGTGGGGCAGGACAGACACTAGTGAGTCACACGTCTTTCACCTTACGTGACATCGAGAAATCGTCGAGTCATTTCACTGGAGTAGGCCAGCCGGCAGTAAAAGAGTGGGTTGCAGAGTTCGAGGAAAATGCACTTGCGGTTAAATGGTCAGMCATTCAGAAGTTTTTATATGCCAATCAACTTTTAAAAAGAGCGGCAAAAGTTTTTGTAAGAAGTCAGAGGGKCATCAGCAGCTGGTCTTCCTTAAAGGATCTACTGTTGAAGGAATTCGGAGAAAGGGTTTCATCAGCGGAGGTGCATARACAKTTACGTAATCGGCGCAAACGAAGTAATGAGGGTTACCGCGAATATTTGTATAAGATAATGGAACTCGGTTCTCCAATTGACCTCGATGAACCCAGTCTAATAGAGTATTTTATTGAAGGTATACCGGATATCAGGGTAGGAAGAAGTAATTTGTATCAAGCTAGGAACATCGAACAGCTTAAAGATGAAATAATGGTTTACGAAAAGATTCATTCGAGTCGACAGCAGGCAGACCGCAGTCGACACGGAGAAGATGTAAAAAAACGAAGCCATCGAGGAGAGGAAGACAACAGAAAAGAGACGCTGTTTTAGGTGTAGCATTGTAGGGCATTTAGCGAGTAACTGTCCTCAGAAAACTATCAAGTGTTTTAAGTGCGGTCAGAATGGACACATCACAACAAAGTGTGGAAAGTCGTTAGGCGCAAAAGTCGAAAGAGCAATACGTTATCCAGTAAACAGTTAGGGGTGTCTAATAAATGCGTGATTTTCAAGGAAATGGTGTTGAACAACATAAAAGTATCTGCATTACTCGATACAGGGTGAGATCTCTGTTTACTCCGTTCTGATGTTTTAATAAGTTTAGAAGGTGTTGAACTAGATAATGACAAAAGGCGATTGATGGGAATAGGCAAAAGTGAACTTACAACAATGGTCTCATTTTCATGCCAGCTTCCAGCTACCGGTAGTTTTTCATATAATAGACGAACGAGATATTTGCTATTCAGGTAAATAGGTAATAATATCCTGAAGTGTGTCGATCTAGAAGTGTCAGAAAATGGAGTAAAGTTTTTAAAGAAAAAAAAGGTGCGTGGAGTCCYTACGCGCGGATGAAGTTATACTTCTTAGCGATATTCCAAGAAATGCATATCATTTTGTATGAAAGAAAACTAGAAAACTTAAATTTACATTTTATAAATTTATTATGCACATTTTATAATGCAAAGTATAAATGAAGGAATTTTGACTCGGAAAGTAGTTCTGTTATATTGTATATGCGAGGCATATTGTTGCTTTTATACTAACAAAATATACAGCGAATTGTTAATCACAACAATACCAACATAAATATGACTTCAGCCAAACAAAGAAACAAGTGTATGTGTATGTGGCTACAAAAAGTTTTAAAATTTGAAAGAAGCAAAAAAAAACAGCAACAGCATACGTATCAACACATTTTCCCACACAAGCGTCGCTGCCCATAAACTATTTCTCGTCACGATGGCAAAACTGCTTGGAAGAAATGCTGCAACAGTGCCGGCAGCTCAACAAAAATGACAAAATAATGAGAGGAGCATGCATACATATATTTATGTCTCTTGACGCATCACATAAAATAGTTGAGAATTAGCAGAAATTAAACAGAAACGAAAGAAAAATCAAATAACGCGCAAGCATGCAAACATACATATGAATAAGTGAACATGTCACCAACCAAAATTTATTTATTTAAATCGCCACTCAGAAGTCGTTCTATCGAGCGATAATCGAAGGAAGC
>NW_017534691.1:4483-16762 GCF_001853355.1 Bactrocera latifrons
AGCAGAATTTAATTTACATATAAAATGGAAAAAGTGTCAGTTTCTCATGGCGGTCGTGGAATTTTTAGGATACGTGATAGAGAAGGGTACGATTGGCCATCAGAAACTAAAGTTCAGGCAGTAAAAAACTTTCCTCTGCCACATGATCGTAAATCGGTGCAGCGTTATTTAGGGTTAACATCATATTTTAGGCGTTTCATTGAAGGATATGCAAGATTAGATAAACCTCTGTCAGACATACTACGCCAGGGTACGACGTTTACCATAAATTACGAACAAGTCGCAGCTTTCCACCAATTGAAAGCCGCTCTTATAAGTGCACAAGCGCTTCGGCTTTATAACCCGAAAGCGACAACAGAGGTACATACATATGCTTCCATGCATGGGTATGGGGGTGTTTTGCTCTAAAAAGACGTAGACGATCAATTGTATCACCCTATAAAATATATGAGCCGGAAAACCAAACCGGCTGAAGAGAAATACCACGCCTATAAGTTGGAGGTATTGGCTTTAGTGGAGGTCCTGAAAAAGTGGCGGGTGTACCTCTTGGGTATTAAGTTCAAAATTGTTACGGACTGCAATGCGTTCACTATGACCATGCAGAAAAAAGATATTCCTTTACGCGTAGCACGGTGGACACTTCTATTACAAGATTACAATTACGAAATAGAACATAGGTCGGGCAGCAAAATGCGTCATGTAGATGCACTTAGCAGGGTGTCTTGTCTGTTGCTTGAAGATATGTTGCACCATCGACTTCAGCAAGCACAGTAAGTGGACGATTGGGTGCGAGCAGCTGTTAAGGTATTGGAACATGTAGAGTATGAAGATTTTTACGTGAAGCAGGGTGTGCTCTATAAAGATCCTATCAAGGAACTCATAGTAGTACCAACTTTGATGGAAAACGAAGTAATTAAAATAGCTCACAGATAAGGGCATTTCTCAGTTAAAAGAACAATGGATTCAATCGAAAAAACATTCTGCATTTTCGAAGTTCGTATGGCTGTACCCCACACGAAATACAGGTACCGATAGTGTAGTGACAAACCTTAAAAAACAATCAGCCCTGTTCGGTAACCCCAAACGAATTATATCTGATAGGGGAACGGCATTTACGTCAAACCTGTTTAAGGATTACTGTGTAAGCGAGGGAATACAATATTTACTAATCGCCACAGGTGTCCCGAGGGGAAATGGCCAGGTAGAACGCATGCATAAGATCGTAATTCCGATGATAACAAAGATGTGAATTGAAACCTCGAAGTCGTGGTATAGGTATTTAGATCGAGTTCAGCAAACCATAAACAATACACCGCCAAAAAGTACAAAGTTTTCACCCTTTCACCTTCTCACAGGTCTTGAAATGCGCGCTAATGCTGTGCCAGCGCTAGCCGAGATGCTAGATGAGATAACTATTGAAGATTTAGATAAAGAAAGAGAGTTACAACGAAAAGAAGCGCAGGGCAATATTGCAAAAATTCAGGAAGAAAATAAGAGATATTTCAACAAAAACAGGAAAGAAAGCATACAGTATAGGATTAACGAGCTAGTTGCGATTAAGCGAACCCAATATGGTACTGCTTTAAAATTGAGACCCAAGTTTTTCGGTCCGTTTCGGTAGGGGATCACGAGGGCCCAGGGCACACGACGACTGTAGTTGAAAATATGAAAAGATGGCAACGTTCATTCGAGGACGAATGCAGAGTCAGGAGGGCCGAATGTGGGATGGCATCCCTGGCAGAAAGGGAAAATAAGAAAAGGGACAGTACGGAAAGGACAGCGTAGGCTGCTCTGATCGCGATGAGCTAAAGCAAGAGGAGTTAGAAGTCGGTCACCAAACAGAACAGACGTGCGCGGCGAGCAAGCAAGAGTTAGAAGTCGGTCACCCAACTGAACAGACGTGCGCAGCATGTAAATAAAAAGGTTGAGAACTAAAAGTGAATAAAGCAAGAAGAATGGTATTGTGAGAGTGAAAACTACTTATATTTTATAACTGAATTTAGAGACTATAATGTGTAAATGAAGTGTACTTAATTGTTATAATTAAAGAAGTGGATTAACAAACTTGTATACTTATTTCGAAACTGGTGAATGCAAGAGGGTACGAGCCCCACATATATATTCCAAAAAAATTTTCGAAGGAACTTGCGTATTGGTATGCGCTTTTATAAGCGCACAAATTTAACTGTTAATTTTAAAACCCGTTAGGCACACATGGCTTTATTGGTGATGAGAATGAAATTGATATCACAAAAGTTAGTATACAGAGTGGGTTGCTTGGTGAATATATGCGTCTTATTTTTCGTTTTGATTTACAAAAGTTTAAGCAATTTAAATAAACAATATAAAGTGAGTTTAAATAATTGAAGAAATACATATTTTTTAATTTATGACATAATTTTCAGCAATGGCACCGAGAGGAAAAGAGATTTCTGACGATTTGAAAACTTTGATAATAAAATGTCACAAAGAAAATATATCTTTACGTAAAATCGGTCGTTTAGTAGATAAAAGTTTTGCAACAAAAGATCGTTACTAAGTATAAAACTGTGGGGTACACAGCAAATAAGTCGCGCTCCGGGCGCCCACGGGTCTTCAGTCATAGGGAAAATAGCTTGATTGTACGCAAGGTAAGAACGATTCCAAAGATTAGTGCAGCTGAGTTAAAAACTGAAATGGAAAATGAGATTGGAAAACAATGTAGTACCCAAGCTATTCGGCGTATATTGCATAATGCTGGCTATCATGGACGTAGTATTAGAAAAAAGCCTTTCGTGAGCCCCGCAACCGACATAAACGGATTGCATTTGCAAAAGATTACGAAAAGCATGACCAAACATTCTGGAACCAAGTCATATTTTCATATGAAAGCAATCTTAGTATAAGTGGATCCGATCGTCGTGAAAAGGTATGGAGAAAAGTTAACGCAGAGTTAGATCCTATGAATATGACTGGCACTGTTAAGCATGGCGTTAAAAGGGGTGGAAAATTTGGTTTTTATTGAGAACACTATGGACCGATACGGTTATTTAAACATTTTAAAAAATAATTTAAAACAAAGTGCTATTAAATTGAACATGCAGGGGTCATTCATCTTCCAACAAGACAACGACCCTAAGCACACATCGAATATTGTGCGAGAATGGCTTTTATATAACATGCCAAAACAATTGAAAACACCTCCACAATCAGCGGATATAAACCCTGTCGAGCATTTATGGGAACACTTAAAGCGTCAAGTACGTAAACATTCGATAAAAAATAAGGACCAACTAAAAATATCCTTGAGGAAGAGTGGAATAAAATACCACCAGCAGTAACACAAAACTTGGCGAAATCAATGTCATCACGACTTAAAGCTATTATTAAGTCTAAAGGTTATCCAACCAAGTATTAGAATATAACTTTAGTACTGCCTTTTAATTAGTTTTTCTACCACTTAATCTATCGCATACTTTCTTTTGTGATATAAATTTATGTCAGATTTTGTATAAAATTCAAACAAAAACTTATTTTAGTCGTTCTGTATCCCTACGTTTCTTTCAAGTAAATAAAGCATTATTTTATTTTATTTTGTGTTATTTAACAAAACTGTTAGGTAAATAATCCCGTATACCTAGTGTATACTTACTTATGTGACTAACTGTACAATCTTTTTTTTTATTTAAATTTTCTTTCTTAAGGGCGCATTTAGAAGTAGGATGTAAATCAACACATACCACACAAACGCTTCGTAGAGTGCAATATGATTTAGTATGCCCATATTCTTGGCAGTTAGTACATTGTACCGGACCGTTTCTTTTATGTGGTTCTTCCAGAGTTACTCTACGATGCCACAAATAATATTATATATTGGATGTGTTTAACTTTTTTAAGTTGATTTGTGTACGGTAAAAATTCAATTTTAAACATTGGTTACAACTGTTCAAATTCCAAAACCGCATTCTTCCAATGCTTCTTTGCCTTCACTAGAGTCTACGGCGGACTCTGTACCCTTGATTACAACCACTAGGCATCTGGAGCTCTTCAGTTGATACGAATAATAATTTTTGATTTAATTTGACAAAATTTAACGATTTCCATGAAACTTTTTTCAGTGTAGGACTGAATTTTTGTTTCGCCTATATTGCTTTTTTTCAAAGGTACTATATGAAACTTGTTAGTGCCAACAATTTCTCAACAAGAGAATTATTGCTAAGTTCGCGCAAATATTAGGTCGTCAAAAAAGTCAACCAAAAGTTTTGCGGTATTTTCGGGAGTTGGCGCTGAGAGTGAGTAGTTCTAGTTTTATTCGTCGCATCGGGTCTTGCTAAACCCTTTTGGAAAGCTCATTCCACGCGCTAACACGTCTTTGATTGAGTGTCGTTTCTTTTAAGTCGCGAGTTATAGCGTCGCAAACATGGGGCAAAATAAGGAGAAAATACGGCATATTTTACAGTACTATCCATACTAGGATAAAGGCAAAAATGCATCTCAAGCCGCAATAAAATTTGTGCAGTTTATGGACCCGATACAGTTTCCATTTCCACCGCACTACGATGGTGTAGAGGTGGTCGAAGATGCACCACGCTCCGGAAGGTCTGTCTTCGGAAATTGCGATAAAATCATAAAATCGCTGAATTGGTCGAAACAGACCGGCATAGTAGCGTCATAGTATCAGTCGTAGCATCGGTCAAGAGCTGGCCATGAGTCATCAAAAGGTTATAAAATAAAAAAAAAAAAAAAAATTAAATAAAAAATACGGCAAGACTTTTTTGACAACCTATTATATTGGAGATAGTTTGGCATTAACGACTGTAGTGGTACCCTTGGCATCGTCATCTGATCCATTGTAAGGCAAATCTATTGCTTTTTAAAACTTCCGGTTTATTCTTAATTGGTGTACCGTCTTGGAATTTTTTAGGATTGACCGCTGACTTTGAAGGACTTAATTTCCTTTTCATATTGACGTAGCGGTCAATGCATGTTTGTACAGATGGGTATTTTTTTGTTAGTACACTATCACCTTGCGTTGTGATTTTCTTCGTTGCCTGTGTTTTGCTGGTACCTGCAGACTGGTTGCTGTCAGCGCATTTGTTGTTGCCCGTTTGCAATTCTCCGCCGCTTCTGCTGACTGCGCTTGCTTACTTGCTCTTTCAGCTGATCGCTGCGATGATGAGTCATCGCCGTTAATTTGGTTTTGCCAGAAGTTGCTGTTGTTGGCTCAACAAAGCTAAAGTAGGCATTTAAAGAATGCCTATGGCCTTGTTGGTGAGGCTGAGGAGCACTCATTTTGATTATTTTTCTTTTTTTGTTTTTACTTTTTGTTTCGTGCACAATTTGTTCATGTTTAATTATAACAACTTGTATGCACTGTTTGCTGTTTGTTTATTTAATAACTTTTTTGTTTTTATAATGTTTGCTTGTTTAATTCAAGGAGCGAATTAAAAACACGTCCGTATATCTTGAACACTTAATTGTGGTTAAGTTAATAAACTGAATACAAAATAATATTTGATGTACTAAAAAAAAAAAATTATAAGTTCTGTCATTAATAAAAGATTTCGCGGAGAAATCACGAATTTGTTCAAAGTCAATCAGTTTACACTGATAGAAATACTCTAAATTTTCTCAATTACTAAAAGTACCAAAAATGCTTTCGGACGAAAAACGTTCATGTACAGCTGAAAAAGCTACACGCTCAAAGGAAGGTGCCTTAAAAGAAAAAAGGGGGAAAGACATTATATATAGTAAATTTATTGCTGAGAGTGAGAGTTTTATAAAATACTGCACTCGATTTCATCTTCGTCGATTCAAGATAATTCTGAATCGGCATTAGAAATGAAAAAAGAAAATCTGGACAATTTTTGGATGCTCTCCAAGCTTCTTATATCGCAATAGTAGAATCTGATGACTCAGATCTACCAGAAAATTTCAAATCCTCGGCTTACGCCAAATATGAAAATGGTTTTGACCAATTTGAAGAAACGAAAGCAATGATTACTGATCAATTGAAACTAATTAAAGCAAGTGCACCTGCTTCACTTCCGCAAGTAGAGATGCAAGTCAAGAGGCAAGTTCAGGCATCCACTTCAAGGTGACCGCATGTGAAACAGAAATTTTTCATGGAGGTTATGAACAATGGCCGTCCTTCCGGGACATGTTCACAGCCGTTTACTTAAACCACCCAAAATTATCTAATGATACAAAACGAAAGGTCAAGCTGCCGCTGCTACGGTCAACAGTCCGTATTAAATAACGACAATTTTAATATGGCTTGGGAAGCTTTAAAATCAAGATACGAGAATGAACGAATGTTGGGCGATAAGCATATAACAATTTTAATGAACTTGCCAAAAATTCAAAAGGAAACCAGTGAATAATTTATCAAACTTCAATCCACTATTTTCAATTGTTTGTCGAGATCATATACAGGTAAATATATGCAGAGCAGCATTATCAGAAAAGTTGTTATTATTGTGGAAGCAATCGCTCTCATCGCGGAAAAAGTGCCCAACGTGGCAACAACTAAAAGACTTTCTCACTACCCAGTACGAAATCGCAGAAAGGGTAGATAAAAAAAATAACCAAACCAAAAGAGAATCAACATGAGCTCAATAGAAGCTTCCACAAGCCCCAAGCCAATAGCAACAACAAGTTGAACAGATGCTTCTTCAACACGCAATCGTTCTCATCTGAACAGAATAAATATAGATCTTGCGAACTATGTACAGGAGGGCATAATCTCAAGTCTTGCGAGAAAGTCAAAAAATTTAATATTATCGACCGCAAAAATTTCGTGAAAACAAAAAGACTTTATACAAACTGCTTGTCACATGCGCATACACTCAAAGAGTGCGAAAGCAAATTCATTTATTTATATGCTTCATATAAATAATTTTTTCAGTCTAACCCCAAACAGCACAAATATCAGAAGAGGAACGGGTTTAGTTGCAACAACAAATCCCGAAGTGCCAAATCCACCAAATTGCGAAGAAGCACCGCGCTGCTCAATGAGCATTAAAAACTCAAACTCTACACAGCGAAAATCAAAGTAGGGTACTACTACCCACAGCAGTCACCTCCATCGAGTATCGAGGAGAACTATTTAAGCTACGGGCCCTAATATTACAACGATCACAACGATCTTTCTCAGCATCTGGGGCACAAAATAGGCTAAATCCACCAACAAAACAAAACTTTGGAATTACGAGAATGGGCGGAAGAGTAGTTCAAAACTGTAATAAAATCTGTCCGACTACCTTATTTTCCCCCAAGCGGATATAAAAATACAAGCAGAAGCTATAGTCTTGCCACAACTAAGAAATATGCTACCCAGCTATCATATAAATAACGAGCATTAGAAAAAGGTTTCACACCTTCAGTTTAATATAATGACGGTGTTTTGGAAGAATACCTCCACTAAGAGCACATGGAGGAAGTAAACCAGTGCGAAAAGGTCATCAATGGCAAATACTAGTCCTCTTACTTGCCACAACATGCAGTAAGAGAGCCAGATATAAAAAACAACTAAAGTAAGAGTTGTCTTCAATGATTAAAGATCCATTAGCTCGTGGAAATTCCTAAACGATTTACTGTTTACGGGACCCACGCTCCAACCTGATTTAATGTTGCTTATTCTAAACTGGCGTATATTCAAGTATGTATTCAACTGGGACGTCGAAAAAATGTATAGACAAATAGTCGTACGTAAAGACGATCAAGATTTTCAGCGAATTATTTTCCGAAAATCCCCCAGTAGTCCACTACGCGACTGTAATTTCAAAACAATTACCTTCGGCGTTAACTGTGCCCCATAATACTTAGCCATTCGAACACTCCATGAATTGGCTGAAAACACCAAGTCAGAATTTCCTCTGGCGAGGTGTTAAAAACACAAACGTATGTAGACGATAATCTGTCAGGCAACAACAGTTTTTCACAAGCATACGAATCACAGGTAATCCAAGCCATCAACTCCGTAGGGTTTCCACTAAAAAAGATTACGGCAAATTACCCAAATATATTAAATACCATACCAAAACAAAATTTATTGGACACTAATTTCTTCTATTCGAAAAGGAAAGTACTACAAAACTTTGGGCATCCAATGGAGTGTGATATCGGACCGTTACAAAACGCCAAATTTTCTACTCTGTGGCAAAACTTTTTGACACCGCAAGATGGCTATCGCCAATTATGATACAATCCAAAATTTTGATACAAGAATTATGGCTAAATGGGACCGACTGGGACGAGCAAGTAAAACCACTTCGTTTAGAAAAGTGGTCCCAGATCGCTAGCAATCTGAAACATATCACACAAATACAAATCCCACGATGGGTAAATTATATACCAGAGCACAAAGTCGAATTACACGGCTTCTGTGACGCCTCTGAAAAGGCGTATTGCGAAACTATATATGTTCGCACACAAAGCAACATGGCGACCACAAGCCACTTATCAGTTGCAAGAGCAAAACTGGCTCCTCTAAAAACAATAAGCTTACCACGACTAGAACTATGTGGTGCACTACTACTTGCCAGACTAGCATCCATAGTGCAAACGCAACTGAATATGGCAAAAAATAAATTATATCTCTGGTCCGATTCCGAGATTGTATTAGCCTGGTTGGAGAAACCACGACATGCATGGAATTCATAGACCGACTCAAATTTTAAATTAAGGGAATACGCACAGTATATCCACAAGGCGATACAGTGACACACCTAGACAAAAAGCAAAGGTCTCTCTTATCGCATCTACTCAAGTGCGCTACTTCATCCAAGAGATATCAGTTCTGAGAGAAGCCGATTGATAAAAAGAGCTCACTTTTAGTACTAAATCCATTCATAGATACGGAGAGTCTACTTCGTGCAAAAGGTTGGCTTGTCAATTCAAGCCTAACGTATAACGAACGTCATCCCATTGTTATACCCGAGAGATTGCAACTTGCCACATTATATTTCAATTACGTATTTACGTCCATGTACTATTATTACACGCAGAAAACCGCCTTAGACAACAAATAGTCCGCCAAGAGTTTTATATATCAAGACTCAAGCCAAAGATAAATAAATGCATTTTTTCGTTCAAATTCTGCACTATGCATAAGCAAAGGAGGCAGCAACTCCACCGGAACGCTGCAACATTGCCCTGCCCTTCACTATCACAGGTGTCGATTTTGCTGGACCTTTTCAAATAAAGTCGTCTATGCTAAGGTCTCCCACACTGCTGAAAGACCACGTGGCTGTCTTTGTCTGTTTTACGACAAAAGCAGTCCATCTCAAGCTATGTACTAATCCGACAAAAGAGGCTTTTCTCGCGGCATTTTCCCGCTTCGTCGGACGACGTGGTTTTCCGTCAAAACTCATGAGCGACAATGGCAAGGCATTTATAGGAGCTCAAAGAGCCACCGAAAGACAGTTCATGGACTTTATCAAACAAGTTTTACTTGTACAAAAGTATACACCCCAAGACATTAGCTGGCACTTCATCCCTCCAAGCGCTCCTCATATGGGTGGTTTATGGGAATCAGCGGTAAAAAGCTTTAAATCCCACTTTAAAAAAGTAGCTAGAAACTACAAATTTAATTTTAAAGAATTTACAACATTATTAATTCGTATTGAAGCCATTCTCAATTTACGGCCATTGACAACACTCTCGCAAGATCCCTCAGGTCTACCAGCTCTTACATCAGGGCATTTTCTCAAAGGAACACCCATTCTGTCCGTACCTGAGCAAGGCGTGGAGCCGCTTTCCTTACTACGGAGGCTGTTATATATATTTCACCAATAGACAACACAACAAGAGACAACACTAAGTTTGACATTTTTTAGCATAACATCACTCAGAGCGTTTTGTCATTTAATCGTGAATTGTTTTATTTACAGGAAATTAAAAAATTCATCTCGGCCAAAAAGTGGAATTAACTCGTCAACATTTCATTTTTCACAACTTTCGACGTGGATTATCACGACAAGAGTGCATAGATGAACAAAAATTTTTGTATGGGTATGAAGCACCATCCTATAGCACTGTGAAAAACTGGTACAACGAATTCAATCGTGGCCGACGCTCGCTCGTTGTGCCAGAAAACATCGATGCCTTACGTGAACTGATAATGCAAGACCGTCATGTAACATACCTTCAGATAGAGGCATGCCTATGCATTTCTCCCACCAGCATACATTCGATATTGCATGAACACCTGGCCGTTGGTCAAGGTTTATTCTCGTTGGATCCTGCACAATTTGACAATCGATCAAAAAAGTGCTCGTGTGGATTGGTGTAAACAAATGATAAAAAAAATACGATCGCGGTGCTTCAAAAGACGTTTATAAGATCATCACAGGGGACGAATCATGGATATATGAGTATGGGCCCGAAACAAAACGACAATCGACCGTGGGGGTCTTCCTAGACGAGCCAAATCCAACGAAAGTTGTTCGTGGAGAAGCACTTCGAAGCAAACGGTTGCCTGTTTCTTCGGCAAAGCCGGTCATGTGACGACTGTTCCGCTTGATAGCGGCATTTGTTTGCCTGAAGTCTTCGGAGAAATTCGAAAAACGCACAATAGAAGACGAATCATTGTGCACCATGACAATGCGAGCTCTCGCACATCGCCTCAAATCAGCGCCTTTTTGACTGGCAGCCCTGACTTGGCACTCAATGACTTCTTTTTATTCCCACATATCAAGAAAATAATGCGTGGTCAACGATGCTGTTGAAGCATTCACAAACCATGTTTTGGAGGTGCCTCAATCGGAGTGGAAAAAGTTCTTCGAAAATTGGTTTGAGCGCATTCAAAAGTGTATAAATCTTGATATAGAAGGTTTTGAAAAACAATAAAACCATTTTTGTTGATAAATATTCCTATTTTCATTATTAGGCCACAAATATATATAGCAGCCCTCATAAATAGATGGGAAAGAATTAAAATTCTCCATCATGATTTCAGCCGCCGATGGAAGGAGGAGTATATACATGACGACTGTCTCCTCCTACAGAATGGAGGCTTGGTCGCATAGAGAAGCTACATCACCGCTCCGACGGTCATATCCGCATAGTTGATCTCCGTACTCAAAGTGGAACGCCGATCAGACCGCTCCACTAAGGGGTATTTGATGCAAAAAACCGGTCATAATTATTTAGGGACCTATATTATCTTTAAATATTGAAAATTTCTCAAGAGTTTTTGAGATAGAAAATAATAGTCGGGACACGTGAAATCACTAAAATTAAAATTCAACCAATTGCCTGCACTTTGGCTCACGATACTGTGACGAAAATTAGCGAACGAACGAAAACGCGTGCGATCTTGATTCCAGTCAAATAACCAATCTTTTCTTTAATCCAGTTCATCTAGTTACTTAGCCTAAGTCTTAAAACTAACGGGATAGAACCGTTCGAATGGAAGTATACAGGTATGTACAAAAAGAGGTGAGTAGTTCATTTTGTTAGCTTATAGTAATAGATTAAGGTAAGTATATATGACATTATTAGGGTAAGTATACAATACTAATATAATTCAATATTTATAATTTTTTATAATTCATTTTTCTTAATTTTAGTTTTAGGTTTAAATATATATTTTGTCGCTTGACGCAACACCGGCCACCTTGACAGGATCAGATTCCTTCAATATCCAGTGGAAGGACAGCCAGTTTRTGGATGGGGCGCTTAATCGTGCCCGTCTTGGTTGCTACGTCTGCGACTCGTACCTTGCCGTCTTGCCCTTCGACGGTAGCGACGACGCGTCCGAGTACCCACTGCTGTGGCGGCACGTTGTCCTCGTGGACGAGGACGAGATCGCCTGGTTGCAGGACAGCAAACAAGTTGCCATCTCTCGCAGCAACGAATTGGGTCCGTTGGCACTTGTGCTGGTGGCAGTGCTCGCAGAGGGCAACCGATTAAAAGGTGCGCTGGAGTTAGTGCTTCTCCGTCGTTGGGGTCCTGCCCCAACGGTGCTAGGGGACGAGAGTTCAAAATGGCCTCCACTTCGGCCAGTAGTGTTGATAGCTCCTCCGTCGTGAGTAGAGCAGATAATCCGCTGAAGTGCGGCGCCCTGGGTGGTATAAAGCCGAAGCTGAATCCTTCTTCGGCTGCGAATCCCATTAGTTCTGGCGCTTGCGCTAGGAACGCCTCCTTCAGCTCGCGCAGCTTGCGGTCGGCGCCGACAAAGTTGGTTGCGTTGTCGCTGAATACTTTCTGTGGCATCCCTCGGCGACCAATGAACCTTTTGAGGGCGAAAATAAAAGAATTAGTAGATAGGTCCGAGACGAGTTCTAAATGTACTGC
>NW_017534691.1:22842-25030 GCF_001853355.1 Bactrocera latifrons
AAATATATATTTTGTCGCTTGACGCAACAAATATAATAAAAAATAATATTGAATCAATATATAGCATTTATTAATAAAAATACATGATTAGAATAGAAACAAAATATGTGAAAATAAAATAATATAATTTTAAAAAAATTAATCGGCTTCAGGATAATCTACTTCGCTGATTACATAAGAATCCTCTTCCTCGACAGTATTCTCGTCTGACCTATTGAGATTAGGTGTTGCTGCAGTTAAAATTGATTTTCCTTCCTCGGAAAATGGCACGAGTTTCTTCTTATTCTTTGGACGATTGCAGCTGATAAATAGATCGGATGTTAAAAGCAGTCTGTTCAAAACATCTCTGTTACACTCGATCCTCGAAAACTTTCGTGCAAAATCTACCCGATATTTTCTGATATGTTTATTTCGGGCCTCAGCAGCCTCCTCGGATAATTGTCCAATTGGAAAAATTGCCTCTTGCAGCACCTGCGCTCCGTGTATCAGGATTTTGTGGACAGTTGGCGACATTGGATACCAACCGTACATTTCCACATACAATTTTGCCGTGCCTTGGGCATAATCATCGAATTTTTGAGGATCAATCTCATTACCACTTTATATAATTGCAAGAATAACTTTAAATCTTTTGATTACTTCGATGTTGATRCCGGTGATGCGAGAAGAGCATTCTGCATTTTTGAAAAATCTCCTAGATGTATTCCCGTCATTACTRTTTCCAAAACCAGGTTTAGGAACATCAACAACCAGTAGACCCATTTCATCTTTAAAACATTTTTGTTTTGTCTCTTTTGTTTCCTTAATAATATTTTTGTCTTCTGCTGTACGGGCTTGCCAATTCTTTATGGGATGTTTACATGCTAAGTGCAACAACAACTCAAAAAACCGTATTCGGGCGTGGAGGACTGAGAGGCCAAGCTTTAAAGCCTCTTGATTTATAACACCTTTTTTAATTTATTAAAATCTTTTGAAGCATAGTCCGTTGCAGCGTTACAAACTTTCCCGTCTACCATTGTCAGTGATGTTTTATGAATGATGTGCGCTGATGTTTCACTGTCTTAAATTTATTAAAATCTTTTGAAGCATAGTAGAGGTTGTATCCGTTGCAGCGTTACAAACTTTCCCGTCTACTGTCAGTGATATTTTATGAATGATGTGCGCTGATGTTTCACTGTCTCTTGTATCTTCCAGATCTCTGGCTTGATTTTCGAAGTATTCTATTTCAGGTTTTGTTGCATCTTTTATTTCGTGAGTAAATTGAGCTCTAATAGGTGTGCAGAATCTCACCGAAGAAGGCGTAGGGTTTTGCCAAATGGGTTTTGTTGTTTCACCATTGAGGGTACAACTAACCTCACTGGAACAATCGAGCTCACAAATATACTTGAAGCGTCACCAGAAAGATTTTAAAATTTTTGCTTAAATGGAGTTTGGTGTAATCCATCGCACCCCCATTTTGATATCAAAAGAAGGCTCTGCTTCTCGGCGTCAGTTAATGCATTATGACTTCTTTTAAATATTGGATGAAGCGCAAAGCCGTATGATTCAGCAAGGCTTGAGTTCTACATTAAAGCTAGTCTCTGTAACCGTTATTTTATCTTCCTCCGGGTAAGCACTTTTTTTGCCTTTTACAGCAAGGAGTAGCAAAGATAGATAGTTTTACGTCCGCCTTGTAATAAATTCCACTGACTTCTTGTGAAATTACCTTCAACAAATAAGGATAATGCTTATTCTATAGTATATTTGTTCCACGTGGTCTTTTTTAGATGCAATTATCTTTCTGATCTTCTTGGCTCTCGTAGGTGTTGAAGTTATTTCCTTAATCGTCTTTGAGGTGTGAATGTTTCCGGAAGTGCCCTGACTTACACATGCAGCGAAAGTCAATTCCTCGACAGGTACGTGAGCCCGTAAATCTACAGTTCTGCGCCGCTTACTCCTTTCGCTTAATTCACGTAACTCTTTGACTGGGCGATCAGGCTTGTGCGACCACGAAGGTAGTTCTAATGATGTCCTTAGCCATTCTACGTTATTTTTTACGAACCTCTCATCAGTCTCACGAGCTGCTGACCATTTTTGTTTGAAATCTGTCTAGAAATGCTTCAAAGAACGAGATTTCTATCCTCTGTTGGGCATGACGTCAACTGAGCAATTCTATCTTCCAGAAAGGTGAATTTTTCGTCCATTTTTT